>NW_026457131.1:0-2020 GCF_943734635.1 Anopheles cruzii | reverse complement strand
TTAATCATCCTCCCCCTTCGGGAAGCTTGGCGTTATACTTTCTTATTCTGCTCATATGAACTTTTTGCTCATCCTGTATCTTAAGGGTATTTTGTATTGTTACGTTTGGGGTGTTAATTTTAATAATTTTGTAAGGCCCTGTTCTCAATTTGTCTAATTTATGGCGTGCGTTATTCTCTAACCAAACGAGGTCTCCTATAGACACCTTTGATTCTTTGCTGTTTAGATTATAATATTCGATTCGTTTTGTTTTACATTTTTCGATGCATACTTTTGCTATTTCGTAGGCTTTACTAAGTTTGTTTTTTAGTTCTTTATAATATTGTTCCGTGTTATAGATTGGTGAAGGGTGGCTTTCGATAGCATCGGGTAATCTACATTGTTTTCCGAATATTAACTCAAATGGAGAGTGTATCATATCAGTCCCAGGTAACGTGTTGTAAGCGAAAGCATAATATTTGACTATTTCGTCCCAGTCGTTTCTTGATTCGTTTAAGAACGATCTTAGGTATTCATTTAATGTTTTGTAGTTTCTTTCGAGCATACCCATTGTTTGTGGATGGTACGCCGTTGAAAAACTGTGTTTAATGTTTAGAAACTTGTTAACTTCTTGAAAAATTTCGTTCTTGAATTCCGTTCCGAGATCTGTTTTAATTTTTTCTATTGGCCCATATATTAGTAATAGACTCTCCACAAACTGCTTGGCAATTGTAGTTGCTTTCTTGTCAACCATAGGAGTTAGTATTATGTATTTACTGAACTCGCATTGGAAGGTGAGTAGATACCTATTACCTTTGTCGGATATTGGTAGCGGACCAACTGTATCTATTGCAACGGTATGGAATGGTTGGGGTGGTGTGTCAGTCTTAGTTAGTGGTTCTCTTGTATTTTTAAATGTTTTGTTTTGCTGGCATTGAGAGCAATTTTGTATATACGTTCGGATTGTTTTCCGCATGTTTTTCCAGTAGTAAAATAATTTTAATTTTTTGTACATCTTTACTTGTCCTGGATGTCCTGCTATTTTTGTGTCGTGGTTGTTAAATAGTATTTCCTGAATTTCGTCTTTGTTTTCTAGTATGCGGGGTGCATTGTAAATAAGAATTTCTATTTTTTTCAAAGATTTCACTCCTACTGCTTTAAATGTTGCTAAAGGAAAAATTTCAAATATGGGGTCTCCAATTTCGATAGCTACTTTAGGGCTGCAGTCCCGTAGCATATTTTCTAATCCTAAAAACATCAACTCTAGTGTCGAGTTTTCTTGTGGATAGATTGTCATCGTTGACTCATTCAAAATTTTCTTTTGATTCGGTGACGTCACCTTGTAATTTAAAATTGAATGGTTTCCCTTTTTTTGTATATGAGTCGATAGTTTTTGCACTTTATATGTTTCTTCCGGACTCACGACTTCGTAAACTCGGTTGATCATTCCGGGTTTAGAAGCGCTGGTCATTGATCTAGTTTGTGCTACCATAACGGCAATTTCTTTAAGCTGTTCTGAATTCATATTTATTCTGGACAATGCATCCGCGCATACGTTCGCTTGTCCTTTAATGTGTTGGATTTCAAAATTGTATTCGTCGAGATCTAGTCTCATTCTGGTTAGTTTTGGTATCTTGTGTTTCCTGCGTTACCTCTATAATCTTGGGTACGGGAATGGAGGACGTTGGCGGTTTCGGGTTTAAATTGATCGTTTTCGCTGACCTTTTCTATTGCCGCCGACAGGGTCGAGAATTGTCCAGCCCTCAGAAGGAGGCTGGTTTCGTTGTTCCTTACTCCTGATGCTATCGCTTTCACCCCTGCTTTGACGGACATTCTGCTTGCTGTTTCAACCGGTACATTTTCATCGATGTACGCTCGTTCTAATTGTAGTGTGAGTTGCTCGATTGTCTCTGTGAACTTAGCCAATTCTCCATTTTGCTTTGTTGCATTAAGTTTCGCTACAACCGTTTCCGGGGCTATAGATACTTTACATTTTTCGTTTAATTTATGAATTATCTCATCTATATTTAACGGGTTGTCC
>NW_026457130.1:0-2020 GCF_943734635.1 Anopheles cruzii | reverse complement strand
TTAATCATCCTCCCCCTTCGGGAAGCTTGGCGTTATACTTTCTTATTCTGCTCATATGAACTTTTTGCTCATCCTGTATCTTAAGGGTATTTTGTATTGTTACGTTTGGGGTGTTAATTTTAATAATTTTGTAAGGCCCTGTTCTCAATTTGTCTAATTTATGGCGTGCGTTATTCTCTAACCAAACGAGGTCTCCTATAGACACCTTTGATTCTTTGCTGTTTAGATTATAATATTCGATTCGTTTTGTTTTACATTTTTCGATGCATACTTTTGCTATTTCGTAGGCTTTACTAAGTTTGTTTTTTAGTTCTTTATAATATTGTTCCGTGTTATAGATTGGTGAAGGGTGGCTTTCGATAGCATCGGGTAATCTACATTGTTTTCCGAATATTAACTCAAATGGAGAGTGTATCATATCAGTCCCAGGTAACGTGTTGTAAGCGAAAGCATAATATTTGACTATTTCGTCCCAGTCGTTTCTTGATTCGTTTAAGAACGATCTTAGGTATTCATTTAATGTTTTGTAGTTTCTTTCGAGCATACCCATTGTTTGTGGATGGTACGCCGTTGAAAAACTGTGTTTAATGTTTAGAAACTTGTTAACTTCTTGAAAAATTTCGTTCTTGAATTCCGTTCCGAGATCTGTTTTAATTTTTTCTATTGGCCCATATATTAGTAATAGACTCTCCACAAACTGCTTGGCAATTGTAGTTGCTTTCTTGTCAACCATAGGAGTTAGTATTATGTATTTACTGAACTCGCATTGGAAGGTGAGTAGATACCTATTACCTTTGTCGGATATTGGTAGCGGACCAACTGTATCTATTGCAACGGTATGGAATGGTTGGGGTGGTGTGTCAGTCTTAGTTAGTGGTTCTCTTGTATTTTTAAATGTTTTGTTTTGCTGGCATTGAGAGCAATTTTGTATATACGTTCGGATTGTTTTCCGCATGTTTTTCCAGTAGTAAAATAATTTTAATTTTTTGTACATCTTTACTTGTCCTGGATGTCCTGCTATTTTTGTGTCGTGGTTGTTAAATAGTATTTCCTGAATTTCGTCTTTGTTTTCTAGTATGCGGGGTGCATTGTAAATAAGAATTTCTATTTTTTTCAAAGATTTCACTCCTACTGCTTTAAATGTTGCTAAAGGAAAAATTTCAAATATGGGGTCTCCAATTTCGATAGCTACTTTAGGGCTGCAGTCCCGTAGCATATTTTCTAATCCTAAAAACATCAACTCTAGTGTCGAGTTTTCTTGTGGATAGATTGTCATCGTTGACTCATTCAAAATTTTCTTTTGATTCGGTGACGTCACCTTGTAATTTAAAATTGAATGGTTTCCCTTTTTTTGTATATGAGTCGATAGTTTTTGCACTTTATATGTTTCTTCCGGACTCACGACTTCGTAAACTCGGTTGATCATTCCGGGTTTAGAAGCGCTGGTCATTGATCTAGTTTGTGCTACCATAACGGCAATTTCTTTAAGCTGTTCTGAATTCATATTTATTCTGGACAATGCATCCGCGCATACGTTCGCTTGTCCTTTAATGTGTTGGATTTCAAAATTGTATTCGTCGAGATCTAGTCTCATTCTGGTTAGTTTTGGTATCTTGTGTTTCCTGCGTTACCTCTATAATCTTGGGTACGGGAATGGAGGACGTTGGCGGTTTCGGGTTTAAATTGATCGTTTTCGCTGACCTTTTCTATTGCCGCCGACAGGGTCGAGAATTGTCCAGCCCTCAGAAGGAGGCTGGTTTCGTTGTTCCTTACTCCTGATGCTATCGCTTTCACCCCTGCTTTGACGGACATTCTGCTTGCTGTTTCAACCGGTACATTTTCATCGATGTACGCTCGTTCTAATTGTAGTGTGAGTTGCTCGATTGTCTCTGTGAACTTAGCCAATTCTCCATTTTGCTTTGTTGCATTAAGTTTCGCTACAACCGTTTCCGGGGCTATAGATACTTTACATTTTTCGTTTAATTTATGAATTATCTCATCTATATTTAACGGGTTGTCC
>NW_026457129.1:0-2023 GCF_943734635.1 Anopheles cruzii | reverse complement strand
CGAACCGTGCGTTTCGATCAGCGTTTCACATCGAAAGAAACATAACTGGCGCCCGAATCGGAGTTCCCGTGACAGCAGTAACAGTATAAGCTTCTAAGAGCAAAGCCATCTTCAGCCTCCCAGGAGTACCGAACCAGGAGTACCGGACCTAGAGCCATCAATTGTCAATCAGCTGATTTGCGTCTTCTGGCACGGCGAAAAGGTGCACTGCGACATCCGGAACAACCCTCAGCCGAAGCAGCCACGGGGAAACTGGAAGGACAGACTCACAACCAGGAACTTTGGACGTCAGCGCTGTTCCCGCTATTGCACTTAGTGCGATCGTCCCAGGGTCATCGGAGTCTAATCGGCTGCCCCCGACAGAATGAGTACCATTCTGCTCCTGTAAGTATTAAGTGAAGTACAACGCACATTATCGTTAAAAAAATTGTGCACACAGAAGAAAATCGTTCCGATCGCCAAGATCGAAAAAACAAGAAAAGCAAGGAGATTATTGAAGACAAGCGGGAGATTCTTAAAATCTTCAACAAACATCGAAAAAGTTGCAACCAAATATGGTTGGATAACTAGAAATCACTGTTAGTGTGTGACAGACAAAAACCTCCTCACCGTGAGGCGGGAAATTCCGTATCTAGTGATATAAGTGGCCAAACGGCATATCGCAAAAGAAGTATAGGAACATGTTAAGTGCGAAATACGGCTGAACAAACAGCAATAACTGTCCAATCGGGGCATGCTAAACCGTTCAGTAATCAAATCGAGGAGACAAGGAATCGGCCAGCCTCAAAAAAGATTTAGGGAAAAAGTTAAAACAATCGAAACGTTAGAGAAAATCTCTTCGGTTGTGACAAACATAGGAGATTAGGTTGTGACAAATACAGGAGATAGAACAACGGAATTAGATAGTACCGAGAAAAAAAACATGTGAAGTTCTTGTTTCATTTGGTCAAAACAAAACGCACCAACCATTTTTTCAAAGAGAAATATGTAACACCACTAACAACAATTGTTAACCCAAACTTTCAACAAAGAAAATACTTAGTCAACCAAACAAATTAACGAAATTAGTTATCGCAGGTATCAACCCTAACCCAAAAAAAACAGAAACTATCTGCAACTTTCTTGCACCTTGTAACCTCAAGGAATTGAGGGGATTTTTAGGAACGATAGGCTTCTATAGAAAGTTTATTGGACATTTTGTCAAAATTGCAAAATATTTAATAAACATTCTAAGGGGGGAGGAATGCTCAAAACAACCGAAAAATCAGTCTCACTTCTGCACAGCGAGGACCATTTTCAAAAGAAGAACTGATCAACAACAATTAGGAGTAAACAAGTAAGAAGTGACATATTCACATCAGTTAACTCTCTGATCTGATAACTTCGTCTTTTTCATACGAGACGAACATGTTAAAAAAAGAAAAAAATAGAAAATATATGAGAGAGAAAAAAGAAACAAAGAAGTTGTGGCCACGAGAAATTGCCACTAGCCACAGTCAGTTTGTGAAACTCAACATACGAAAAAGCAAAGAAGCGAAAAGGAAAAGAAAGAAGAAAAAGTTAAGAAATAACAGCGCGATAGAAATAATAATACAGGGCCGGTGCAAATCCGGGGTAAAAAAGATTAGACCCTTACTAAACCGGTGCAACTCCGGGATAAAAATGTTAATTAATTGCCGGTGCAAACCCGGGATACAAGAATTAGAACCCTATTAAACCGGTGCAAGTCCGGTATAAAAATGTTAATACAATGCCGGTGCAACTCCGGGGTAAAAAAGATTAGAACCCTATTAAACCGGTGAAACTCCGGGATATAAGAATTGAAATCTGACTAAGCCGGTGCCACTCCGGGATAAAAATATAAATTTAAGTCCGAAATACGAGAATCACATCCCTAATAAAGCGGTACCAATCAGGGATGAAATCATAGCGAACAACCAAAACATCTTTGCGGACAAAGAATCTAAGAGGGGAGGAGTTATGGCAAGTTCTCCAAGTTCACGCTTGCCTCACCAGTTACAAC
>NW_026457128.1:0-2024 GCF_943734635.1 Anopheles cruzii | reverse complement strand
GAGAAGTGTTTCGCGCTCAACCAGCCGGAAACTAAACATAGGTCTTCTTGGGACTTGGGACGGCTGCCATCGACATTAAAGTGCTTTCGAGAACTCGATTAGCTTGGGAGCGTCGAGCGACGGAAAACGGTCCGTCGGCCGGCTGTCCTGTCAGTGCTTGAATTGCAGTGAGTCACTCGGCGACCCGGCGAGTTGATGTATTGATCGATCGTAAACGGATGCGCGCATCGGAAAGGGGGCGAGTGGGCACAGCAAAAGTTTAATCTTCATCGAGTGACATTTTTTAATTAAAATATAGGCTACGCCCGGATGACGCTCGATCGGCACGGTGCACTTCCTGCCCGGCGGCTGCGGCGAGATTTCAAAGGACCTTCAAAGGGACCAACCGGGGACAACACGTACGTTATTAATCTCGGGGATCGGGCCGGTTCGTTGGTCATTTTTATTTTTCGACAGTCTGTTGGTTCGCCGGGACTCGGGAGGCTTATTTCGAGTGCTTCCACTTAGCGGCGTACGGACCGGGGGCCTCAATGGGTTTTTGGTGACGGACGGCACACACGCCACACGGTGAGTGTATCGCGGTTGGGCGTAAAATGAATAACGAAAAAAGCGTTGGAGTGTTGGGCGTTGAAAAGGTGAAGCCAAAATCGGAAGCCAGCGCCGGGCCATGCTATGAATAAATATTATTACAGTAAACTCCAGGCTCACCCATGCCCGTGTGTTGGGTTGCGCATTTATTTTGCTGTACTCCCTGCGCCCTGTTAGTGTTACGGTGTGAGACAATCTACTACGAGACAACGTGCGGTGCTGTGTCGCGCCGCCGCAAGGATTTGCATACGGTTGTGGGAGCGCTGAACCCTGCAGCCCCCTTGCGGAGAACGGTGAAAACGTGGCTCAATTAGCCGAACGCCGTCTGCAACGCCACGGGCTAAGGGTTCGCTCGCCTCGCCTCGTCCGGGTCGCACTTGAAAACTTTTTGATGAAAATGCAATTAAAAAACTGGCCATCGTCACATAATCCCGCAGCATCCCGTGTTCGTCGCCGCCCGCCACTGGGGCACCTTTGAGTGGCCCGAGCACTCGGTCCACGTCCGCCCGACGCGATGTGCGAGGTGTTTTATGTACGCTCAGTACGCAACGGTAATGAATATGATAAAGGACGGTGGGTCGCGCGGAGCGGAGCGATGTTCTTCATTTGTATTCGAAGCAAATGAATCGTCCCGCTTTTAATTTACGGTCGCACCACGGTAAACGTATCCTTGGTAACGAGAGACGCCCGCTTAATGGGGTTTACTTTCGTTACATACGATGACGCGCTTTGTTAATTGATGGCCACTCCACGAGTGGGCACTCCCGCCCGAAGGCGTTATGCTAACGGAGTGTGATGCGCTTCCATTCATGTTAATTTGTTGTTGCTGAAGGCACAAATTAGAGCAAGTGCGCCAGCCAGTGGGACGTGCTGGTGGTTGGGCTTGCGATTTGACGCCACTCGGCTCTGAGTTCATTGACGAGATGTGATTGGATCGGATCGGGCACAAACGCGAGGGTAAGCCGATATGTTTCCGACCTCAATGTGGACTCCTTGGACGCGCAGTTTTAGTGAAAGAATTGTTTGGGCAAGTTGATGTCAGTGTAATTTTTGCGAAAATGGGCATAATCGAGCATCGGATTATCGGAGCTTTAAATTAAGAGCTTGACACATTCGGGACGTCCAACGACAGCAACAGCAAACTTCTCCAAATTGTGTACGACGAGCCGCGGCTCCGACTGTTATTGTAATTATGAAATGGAAACACAAGCCAAATAGTGTCCGTATTCCAGGAAACCGAAATGTCAATCTTGAAGTATTAGGCGGTTCGGGTGCCTTTGCGAATACTTAGCACGTTTGTCTGCCTCGAAGCGTTGGTGGGCCTGCAGAAGATTTTATTTGGTTTGTTTTATGCCCTACAGCACAATATCACGTCCTAACCACAAAGATACACACACACACACACACACACACACACACACACACACACACACACA
>NW_026457127.1:0-2024 GCF_943734635.1 Anopheles cruzii | reverse complement strand
CCCCCAAGGTGGGGCGTTACACGCCATCGACGGTTACTGCGGTTCCCTCTTCATTTTCGAAGCAAAATGGGCCGCCAGACCAAAATTCGAAATGAACGAAAATTAAATAAAATGAATTGTTCAACTTTCATAAAATTGAAAGCATCCCAGATCGTAAAAGGCAACATTTTTACTAAATGTTTACAGTAGAATGATGTTAGACGCTTTAAAAAGTAATCGGTAGTTTTAAATCCAAACACTAAATGGATCACCCTGTACAAAACACACAACAGTCGTATCGTATCGGTTCCATTAGTAAATTAGTTTTAATGTTTACGGTCTATGATTTCCACTTTTTTTGCACCCAATAACTGCCGTTTTGCGTAAAGTGGTGATTTTCTATTTTACCCATCGTAAAGGACCTCGTTATGCTCCACCATACTCCACGGCATCTAAACATTAGTCTGAGCATTGTGAAGGTCAACACTATTACGACACCACGTGACGTGACACCAAACGGCAGTCAAGGGTGGCAAATCAACAAGTTTGAAGACGCTGAGCTATGGGATTTATTCGACGAAGATTCTTGCGAAATTAGAGCGTCGACAGTGTGAGAGAGCCTCACACCCGAAAGCGGTGTCACCATGTGTTCGGCCACCTTGTGCAAGCAAATGGAGTTCCGTACGAGCAGAAAAAACCATCGTCCGCGCATCGTCCGCTCATCGGCAATGGGTTTTTGTTGCGTCGGATGGTTACGGCAGACTAAGCGCGTGGGTTCAACGAACGGAACACTACGAGAGGGCACGAGCGGTGACAACGCATGCAGTGCAGAAAGCATAGCTCGTGAGCGCCGTGAGCCAAACGGAATTGGCAGACGCCGAATATTCGAATCTCGTGTAAGCATCCCAAAGTGGTCTATTGAGATCAATGGTTATGCTACGTTTGCAGCTCGCCGGATTGAAGCTCGCGCGACCTCAATGGGCCATTATGCACTACAACGATGCATCATTGGATAGATTCGCCATGGCAACAAGGCTGCAGTGAAATAGTCTTTAAGAATACGTTGTAGGCTTTCCAAACTTCAGAGCTTTAGGCCAAGAAGTTACCGTCAGATGATAAATTTACTAGGTGTGTGCATTGAGAAGTGAAATATTTTAACACACAAAAAATGTTTCTAAAATTTGTATGCAAATTTCTTTTTTATTCGAAGTATGTGCCATCGTTAGCTATACATTTCTCCTATCTCTCTGCTTAATCATGGATTCCCAGACGAAAGAATGCTTCGACTTTTTAAGTAAACTAATTAGTCATCCAATTTCGACTTCCTCGTGGAAAAACGAAGGGCTGCTCAGCCAATACGTGTCCCATCGATGAAAATGAATGATATTCGGAAAGAACCAAGTCTAGTGAATAACGCGGGGAGGGATAGCAGCTCCATCCAAGTGATTTGATAGTATCCTGAAACAGTTTTGTTTTTTGAAGCGCCTGGTGCTTGATTCCACGGGCCACCAGGCGCCCCCATTGAAGCCCACTAGAATTGCATTTTGGTCGTTTTTCGATCAATGCATGGTTCAAATTGATCATTTGTTGTCAGTAGCGATCGGAATTAACGTTTCCATCAGGTTTTAGGAGCTTGTGAAACACCACACCTTTTTGTCCCATCAGAAAGTCCGTTTTTTGGAGTCCTTCGACGCTTTTTTTTGTTAAGTCAAAATCGCCATTTTGAAGTTTTTTAAACCACTCAAAGCACAGCGATCTTCCAAAACCAAGTCCCGACAAGCATTTGGTGCGATTCCGAAGCAGTTTTCTTCAACAGGGGCAGAAAAATAATAATCCCCGCAAAACGTCATTTTCAGGCACAAAAGTTGGCATGGTCTAACCCTTTCAACGGTCGTTTGATAACTGATTAATTTTTTTTGCGACCTGGACTGATTTACCTGATGTCAAAATGAGGTAATGATGAATGAACCGCAAAACTGGGAAGTCCCAATCGGCAGGTACAGCCATCATTCTAAAATTTCACTTCTCAACGCACACACCTAGTA
>NW_026457126.1:0-2024 GCF_943734635.1 Anopheles cruzii | reverse complement strand
GAGAAGTGTTTCGCGCTCAACCAGCCGGAAACTAAACATAGGTCTTCTTGGGACTTGGGACGGCTGCCATCGACATTAAAGTGCTTTCGAGAACTCGATTAGCTTGGGAGCGTCGAGCGACGGAAAACGGTCCGTCGGCCGGCTGTCCTGTCAGTGCTTGAATTGCAGTGAGTCACTCGGCGACCCGGCGAGTTGATGTATTGATCGATCGTAAACGGATGCGCGCATCGGAAAGGGGGCGAGTGGGCACAGCAAAAGTTTAATCTTCATCGAGTGACATTTTTTAATTAAAATATAGGCTACGCCCGGATGACGCTCGATCGGCACGGTGCACTTCCTGCCCGGCGGCTGCGGCGAGATTTCAAAGGACCTTCAAAGGGACCAACCGGGGACAACACGTACGTTATTAATCTCGGGGATCGGGCCGGTTCGTTGGTCATTTTTATTTTTCGACAGTCTGTTGGTTCGCCGGGACTCGGGAGGCTTATTTCGAGTGCTTCCACTTAGCGGCGTACGGACCGGGGGCCTCAATGGGTTTTTGGTGACGGACGGCACACACGCCACACGGTGAGTGTATCGCGGTTGGGCGTAAAATGAATAACGAAAAAAGCGTTGGAGTGTTGGGCGTTGAAAAGGTGAAGCCAAAATCGGAAGCCAGCGCCGGGCCATGCTATGAATAAATATTATTACAGTAAACTCCAGGCTCACCCATGCCCGTGTGTTGGGTTGCGCATTTATTTTGCTGTACTCCCTGCGCCCTGTTAGTGTTACGGTGTGAGACAATCTACTACGAGACAACGTGCGGTGCTGTGTCGCGCCGCCGCAAGGATTTGCATACGGTTGTGGGAGCGCTGAACCCTGCAGCCCCCTTGCGGAGAACGGTGAAAACGTGGCTCAATTAGCCGAACGCCGTCTGCAACGCCACGGGCTAAGGGTTCGCTCGCCTCGCCTCGTCCGGGTCGCACTTGAAAACTTTTTGATGAAAATGCAATTAAAAAACTGGCCATCGTCACATAATCCCGCAGCATCCCGTGTTCGTCGCCGCCCGCCACTGGGGCACCTTTGAGTGGCCCGAGCACTCGGTCCACGTCCGCCCGACGCGATGTGCGAGGTGTTTTATGTACGCTCAGTACGCAACGGTAATGAATATGATAAAGGACGGTGGGTCGCGCGGAGCGGAGCGATGTTCTTCATTTGTATTCGAAGCAAATGAATCGTCCCGCTTTTAATTTACGGTCGCACCACGGTAAACGTATCCTTGGTAACGAGAGACGCCCGCTTAATGGGGTTTACTTTCGTTACATACGATGACGCGCTTTGTTAATTGATGGCCACTCCACGAGTGGGCACTCCCGCCCGAAGGCGTTATGCTAACGGAGTGTGATGCGCTTCCATTCATGTTAATTTGTTGTTGCTGAAGGCACAAATTAGAGCAAGTGCGCCAGCCAGTGGGACGTGCTGGTGGTTGGGCTTGCGATTTGACGCCACTCGGCTCTGAGTTCATTGACGAGATGTGATTGGATCGGATCGGGCACAAACGCGAGGGTAAGCCGATATGTTTCCGACCTCAATGTGGACTCCTTGGACGCGCAGTTTTAGTGAAAGAATTGTTTGGGCAAGTTGATGTCAGTGTAATTTTTGCGAAAATGGGCATAATCGAGCATCGGATTATCGGAGCTTTAAATTAAGAGCTTGACACATTCGGGACGTCCAACGACAGCAACAGCAAACTTCTCCAAATTGTGTACGACGAGCCGCGGCTCCGACTGTTATTGTAATTATGAAATGGAAACACAAGCCAAATAGTGTCCGTATTCCAGGAAACCGAAATGTCAATCTTGAAGTATTAGGCGGTTCGGGTGCCTTTGCGAATACTTAGCACGTTTGTCTGCCTCGAAGCGTTGGTGGGCCTGCAGAAGATTTTATTTGGTTTGTTTTATGCCCTACAGCACAATATCACGTCCTAACCACAAAGATACACACACACACACACACACACACACACACACACACACACACACACA
>NW_026457125.1:0-2027 GCF_943734635.1 Anopheles cruzii | reverse complement strand
CCACTAAAGACATATGGAAAAAGGTAGCTTTAGTCACAGGAAAAAAACCAGACTACCTAAAACCAGACTGTCTCAAACCCTACTGAACTAACTGTTGAAGTTGGCAACACTGCCTGGAATTGAATTCTCACAATTGGCAACACTGTCCTTCTGACAGTTGTATTTAACAGCGTTAATAAACTTTCCTTCCTGTCGAACCTCTTAACCAGAACGAGCGTGTTTTATTCAGCTCCGCTATTCTGCAACACTAACAAATACTTTCGCAACCCACTTCAAAATGACATCGGCCACCTCATCCTACGAAAAAAAATTCATAGAACTAAAAGAAAACTCTGAAAAACACCCATCCACTTCCCACAAAGAAATCAGAAACCATATACTAGTCTACTTAACCCACAAGAATTGGAATTGGAATTGGGCATTGAACAAATGCAAATCGGAAAATCCGCAGGACAATATAGGTTATCCTTTACTAAAAAACCTACCACCCATAGCAAAACAAAAACTACTCGATATTTATAACAACATATGGATTACAGGAAAAATCCCACCGTCCTGGAAAGAAAGCTCAATCATTCCCATGCCTAAACCAAAACAATCAAAGGATAAAGTAAACAGCTAGAGACCAATATCACTTTCAAACTTTATACGGAAAGTTCTAGAAAGAATAGTCAAAAGAAGATTAGTTCAAGAACTTGAGAAAAACAATCTTCTCAGCCCCGCTCATTATGCTTACAGACATGGCAAGGGAACAGAAACCTATTTCTCAGATCTATTAAATGTTCTAACAGAATCAAAAAATTAAAATTTTACACACGGAAATAGCCCTATTAGATGTCTCCAAGACTTTTGACAGATCCTGGAGTAAAAAAGTGCGTAGAAAGTGCGAAGAAAGTTATTTTTACATTTTAAACCGCAAAAAGGTAGATTTAACTTCGACGCAACATTCCTGTTTGAGCCGTCCCAAGTCACCGCTACTCTGCGACATTCCAATTGCGACTTTCCGACTGACTGCCTTAATTCACCTATTTGTGATCCTTTTATACATGAAGTTATTCTCGGCTTGACCTCAGATCGTTCTCCGCCAGACAATGGGGGGCGTGAAGTACGAGATTTTGTTTTACTTATGCATTAAGTACACTACTAGCAATAATAATAATACAAAAAAAACACAGGGTTAAAGACGGATAAAGAAGCCCTATCGCTTAATTTGAGAATTATTACTCGATTTAACAAGGCAAAGTAACAAAACAGGAGATTACACGACAAGAGCAAGATTAGTTTCTCAAGCCGAACAAATACAGCTGAAAATAGAAGCTATAATTAGGAAAGCGACAAACTAATCGTCCGCTTCAATAAAATATTACACGGATGAGACCGTAGCGGCCAATCGAATGATTAAAAAGAATTGCGAAGCAGAACAGGAGGTGAAGGTGGCAACGGATGCTGGCCCTAGTGGACACAGCCCGATATTTGATATAAAAACGGCAACGGCCATACTCAACCCATATGATGGTTCTTCTGAAAATGTAGAAGCTTTCCTAGATGGACTCAGTTCATTAGAAGACCTGGTTCCAGCAAACCAAACGGCAACCGCCATTAACGGGGATCGATGGGTGTTGGCGACCGAATCGGAGGTCGTCGATTCGTTCAGGATATGCTGGGGGGACATCGTTTGGCGGCGTTTCTGCTCCACAAAGTACATCCGAATGTCGGTGGTCAGTGAACAAACATCCAGCCATCCAAGTTATATGTTATCAAAAATAACCATTAATAAGCAAACACGAGGCAAACACGTGTTAAGCTACCTTGTTAACTATTACTTTGATCCAAGATTCCTATTCCTAAGATAAACGATATGTCTAACATCTTGTTTCCCGGTTGTGATGCTGCTGTTAGAACCGGAAGAAAAAAACCGGACACAATTGGGGACGCAAAGCGCACAATGACCCACGGGAAGCGAACCAACTTTGACAACAGGGAACTGCCGAGTGATTAAGCAATGCTGCCAATAATAATAATAACAG
>NW_026457124.1:187-2027 GCF_943734635.1 Anopheles cruzii | reverse complement strand
TCGCTCTCTCGGAGGCTTTTTGTCACTCACTCACTAGACTCCGACCTGACCGAGCGAGCGGGTGGGCGGGGCACTGAAGTAGGGGAAAGTCCTGCCGCGCCGCGGGAAGTGTCCTTGCGTCCAAGTCCCTTCTCGCTTAACTCTGCTGATGTCCGATTCTCAATTTCCGATCCAAAAATCGGGCACTGCAAAAGGATGATTTAGACAAAGACAAAAAGCATACGCACAAACACACACACACACACACATAAGGACGGGGGCGACGGCAATGCGACGTCGTCGTCGGCGGCGTTTGATGAGTGAGTGACTTCAAACACAAGGCGCGCGACTCGTCACGTGACGTGTCACTGCTTCCCTGCTGCCACCCCCCCCTCCCCCCCATACCCACAGTGATTGGCGCATAACAGTGAGTGGCAAGGGGGGGGGATGGGGGGAAGGGTGGTCCGCAGCCACAAAAGTCCGCAGCCGAGAGAAGACAACCGAGGCGCGCGAGCCACCCGAACGTGAGTGACCCGAGCGTGAGTGACCCCGGGCAAACGGGCAGCAGCACCAGCAGCAACAACAACAACAACCGACAGGAGCAGGAATCGACTCACGAACGAACCCGACGGCACTCACGAACGAACCCGACGGCACTCACTCGCTCGCTCGCTCGCCTTCTCCGTCACTCATTCGTAAGAGAATGCGAACGACGTTTGCTACGGTACGGAGTAATGGAGTATGCGTGGTGGGGGAGGAGGGGGGTGGGAGGAGGGGGTGCTTTAATGGGTTGTAAGCCACCGCGCTACGTACGCAGCGTGAGTGCCCGTGTGAGTGCCCGGCAGAGGTCACAACAATCGCCCCGAAACTCTCTCTCTCCCGACCCCTGCCCCTGTCCCTGCCCCATGGCCGGAGTTTGCGTGGTTGGGTGGTGTGGAGGATGGGGCGGTGGGGAGGTGATCACCACAGTCAATGGCACAACAGTGTACCGTGGCTCGTGTGTGTGTGTGTGTGTCTGTGTCTGTGTTTGTCCGGAGGGGGGGAAAATCGGAAAATTCCCTACCCGCCGCCCACCCGATAGCCGCTCCGTCCTTCTCTTTCTCTCTCTGTTTCTTTCTCTTGACCGTTGTGGCCGGTGTGTACTCTTCTCTCTGTTTCTCCCACCCCACCTCCCTGGAAGGCTGCCGCGTGCCTTCCGGGCACTCGGTTCGATTTCTGCCCCCCCGGCTTCCCTTTCTCTCTCTCTCTCTCTCTCTCTCTCTCTTTGTTTTCTTTCTGCGTCTGGCGGGGTGAGTTTCCCCCCGTTCCCCGTCGCCCCCGTCCCCCGCGCGCCCCCCCGGCCCCCGCGCGGGGGTGTGCCCGGCGCCGGGTGGCCGGGAGGGGGGGGGGGGGGGGGGAGGTGGAACTGAGTGTAGCGTAGCGAGCCCTGCGGAGCTCTGGAGAGCCGAGAGCGAGCCAGAGAGAGAGAGAGAGAGAAAGAGAGAGAGAGAGAGAGCGGGTCCCCGAGGCGATGACGTTCGGTTCGGCATCGGCTCGGGGTTTTACCATTGCCCCCACCACCCCCCCCCAACCCCCCCCCTCATCCGATGGCCACTGGGATCTATTTTGATTCTCCCGGCTCTCTCTCCCCGGCAGGAAGACCGCCGCCCCAAGGAGCACTTCCCTCCTGTCTCCTGCAGGGCCGTTTTGCCGGCCTCTGTTCTCCGCAAGCCCGCAAACACACACACACACACACACCCAGAGACAGGAGAGCGCGCGTGTGGTTGAGGGGGGTGGGGGGGGGGGCGCACGGAGAACGCGACAGAGAACACGCGTGCTCACAGCCGACCGCGGGGAGCCCCGGGGGGGGGGGGGGGGGGGG
>NW_026457124.1:0-87 GCF_943734635.1 Anopheles cruzii | reverse complement strand
CCCCCCCCCCCCCCCCCCCCCCCCCCCCCCCCCCCCCCCCCCGGGTCCGAGAGACCGGTCCGAGGCCGGGCCCGGGTCCGGGTCCGG
>NW_026457123.1:0-2033 GCF_943734635.1 Anopheles cruzii | reverse complement strand
GGGGCGCGAGTTCGTTCAGCAACAAGTGTTTGGGGGGATTCTCACACTTTACTTTCGGATGCTTCGGGAAGAAGGTGGACTTATCCGATCGGTGGTTGTGACTAGAGTGCTGTTACTTTTATTTTCTGCTCCGAGTAAGCTCCCCGATACCTACTCGTGGTCTTGGTTTATGTGCGCGGTTTGAATGCTCCGGCACATCACTTCCCCCTTTGTTTAATATCGACGCGGCACTTTCGTCGTTCTGCCGAATTTTGTAGTGTACTGTTTTTTGTCGGGCGCTGTGTGAGATGGGGCAGCGGCTGGTGTAGGTGTTTGGTACTTGTCGGAGATGCATGGCTTTAATCTGTCTATTGAAACTTCGCTACTCTTCCCGCTTTTCGTTATGATAGTAAATGTTTTCGCTTTTCGTTTTATCACCTTAAACGGGCCCTCGTATGGCGGTGTCAGTGCTGGTTGAACCGCATCTACGCGCACGAACACGTGGCTGCAGGAGTCTAGGGCCTTTTGCACGTACACTTTACTGCTTTTGTCATGGTTCGATTGTGGTGTAGGTCTTAGTTTTGCCATTATCGCCTTTCGTCGGCTGGCATACTCCGGAATCGGTTCGCTCGTCGCGGTGTGGGCGAAAAACTCTCCTGGCAAGCGCAGTGTTGTTCCGTAGGTCAGCTCGGCGCTCGTAGCTTGAAGATCCTCCGTTATCGAAGAACGCATCCCAAGCAACACGAAGGGTAGCGCCTTCGTCCATTTCGGGTTATTGTGGCACATGATTGCTGCTTTCAGTTGCCGGTGGACGCGCTCAACCTGGCCGTTTGCCTGGGGTTGGTACGGCGTAGTGCGTAAGTGGTCAATTCCCAGTGCCCTAGAAATCACGCGGAATGTCTCGGATTCTAATTGCCTTCCGAGGTCTGTTGTTATTTTGGTGGGCACGCCGAATCTTGCGACCCACACCGCGATCAATGCACGTGCAACGGTTTCTGCTGTGATGTTGGCTAGCGGCACGACTTCTACCCATCGCGTAAATTTGTCAACCATTGTAAGACAGTATCTGAAATCATCGGATGGTGGCAAGGGACCGATAAGATCGATGTGAATGTGTGAAAATCGGGTCTTTGGAGTTGTTATTTTGCCCACAGGCGTTTCGTTGTGCCGAGTGACCTTGTTCTTTTGGCACGATATGCAAGCCTTCACGAAGTTTCTACACTCCTTGCGAATCCTTGGCCAAACATATCGATTGCAGATCAGTGTTGTTGTCGCACGAATGCCCGGATGGGATATGTTGTGAAGCTTCGCGATAATTGGTTTTCGAAACGGTGTGGGTACCAACGGTCGGATAGTGGAAGTGGATGTATCGCAGAATAATCCTGTTTTTGCCCAAGGTGCAAATATTTTCTTTAAAACGATGCTGGTGGTCTTCGGTGGATTTTTGATAAATTTTTGCACTTCGTCGTCGGTTCTCTGCTGCTGTGCCATTCTCTCGTAATTGATAGACTCGGTGCCTATGGCTTCAATTCGGCTTAGCATGTCAGCGACGTTGTTTTTGTTGCCCGAAACGTGGCGGATGTCCGTAGTGTATTCACTGATGAAACTAAGTTGCCGCTGTTGAGTCGGGTTTGCTCGTTCTGGTCGTTGGAGATAAGCTGTGGCGAGCGGTTTGTGGTCCGTGTAAATACCCCCAAATTCGTGTAATTACCCCCGGTGACCCCGATTTTTTCACGGCCTTTGTTAGAACGTGAATTCGGGGAACACATAAAATGTTGCAACTAGCATTCTAGGAAAGCGCCAGGAAGCGAGAATTCCTGAAATCACGCTTGATGTCAAGGTAGCAGACAAAGAGCAGGCGCGCGAACAGGAAGTGAAGCGACAGGGGCGCAAAACACGAGGCTCGATATTAGGGGTGAGGGAGAAAATGACCAGTTGCGATCTGGAAGTCGACTTGGAAGGAGATAAAGCCGGAAAATAAAGTTTTGATCGTACGTGCGTGTATTAAAGAAGGAATCACGAAGCCGATTGGCAAAACTGACTTTTCGAGTATT
>NW_026457122.1:0-2033 GCF_943734635.1 Anopheles cruzii | reverse complement strand
AGCCGGTGACCGAAGCAGCAATCGTCAAAACAACAACAGTCGCAATTTGATTTCGCGCACCGGTTACGGATTTCGTGTCCTTTGGCACAGTGGCACAGTGGCAGAATTCCAGTCCCTTTTTTGCAGACTCAACCCCCGGTCCGGCAGATGAAATTCACCATCGACACGTACGATTACGAGTGCACCGCCAAGTGTCGTCTCGTAAGCCATGGCAACGCGATCACCGCCGCGCTTACCAAGCGCTCCGTGCCGGATAAGCAGTTGGCGGCGTTCGTTGCGAAAACCTGCCGCAACTTTGCCAACGTTCTCGACGAGTACGGTCGTACGGCGCTTCACATGGCGGCATCGGTTGGCCGGGACGTGCTCGTCGAGTGGCTCATCAATCAGGGTGCGAACATCGCGCAGAAGGACACGGAATCGGGCCACACGGCTCTTCACCGGGCGCTGTACTACGGAAGCGTAGCGGCGGCCGTACGGCTGGTGAAGCACGGTGCGCCACTCGATACGCCGGACAAAGATTTCGTGAACCCGTTGCAGCTCTGCAGTAGCTGCAAGCGATTGCCGGTCTGCGACACCGAGGTCGTGGTGTGGGGAAAGAACAAGAACTACAACCTCGGCATCGACTCCCTGCGGGACCGCGAGCGGCCCGGTTTCATAGACTGCTTTCTGGAAGACAACATTCGGATCAAACGGGTTGCGATCAGTGCGTACCACAGTGTGTTTCTGCCGCCCGACTCGAAGGAGGTGTACGTGGTGGGGTACGGCGTCGGCGGACGGCTGGGCATGGATGGTGAATACACGGTCACCCGGCCACAAAGGTTGCCGGTTCCTGCATACCAGAACACGACGGTCCTGGACGTTAGTGCCGGTAAATATCACACCCTTCTGCTGCGCGACGATAATCGCGTAAGTAACACGAGTCCCTCCAGCCGGGGTCAGGTCAGGATGTGTCTGTAACGGATTTTCACACCCCCAGATTTTCGCCTGCGGAGAGAACAAACACTGCCAGCTGGGAATCAGTCCACCACCGGAGAAGCAGCTCACCTTTCGGGACATTAGCGAACGTTCGGTCCTATAGTACGTTGGCAACGATCGCAACGATCGCGGAAAATGTTTTAATCTCTTTCTCCAACAGCAAAAACACGATCGCACGCGTCATCGCCAAGGACTACCACTCGATCGCGGTGGGCATCAAGGAGGTGTACGTGTGGGGACTGAACGGCGGTCAGTTTGGGTTGGAACGCGATGCCCACGGTGAAGTGTTTGTGCAGCCAAAAGCGTTGGTGCTTCCGGGGAAACGGGATGCAACGGTCGTCCTGGTGGAGTCCAGCAATGCTGCCATCGCGGTGTGGACGTTGCCAGCATGTCTGTACATTCTGTACGGCTTTAAGGTGAAAGCGTTCAAAAACCCGCTGTGAGTATCTGTCCTTTCCACCGTGGGCCACAGGAGAGGTCACAACCACTAAACACGTCCTTTTTCTTCCTTCAGAATGGAGCAAATCGTTCACGTCTCGGTGACGGGCGGGTATCTACAGACCACACGCGACGATGTCATCCGCGAAGCGGACGAGGTGCGTGTCATCGTGATCACCGTTTCGCACCTCATCTGCATTTGGTACGAAGAGCAGCAGCAGTTTGTGCGCTGCGTGTTCTCTCAGGCGTGCGACCTGGCGGTGGAAAGGATAATGTGGTGCGGGGACAGTGTGCTGGTGTTGCT
Organism: Anopheles cruzii; assembly: GCF_943734635.1. Taxonomy (NCBI): domain Eukaryota; kingdom Metazoa; phylum Arthropoda; class Insecta; order Diptera; family Culicidae; genus Anopheles; species Anopheles cruzii. The sequence continues at coordinate 316 of NW_026457122.1, read as the reverse complement.
GCTGGGCCATCTGTACCGTGGCACGCTGACGCACCGAGTGTCGCGCTCGGTACGGTCCCATCACAGTGGCTCGATGAAGATGTTCATCCGACGGAGTGACGTATGCGAATCGTTGAAAACCCGCATCGAACTGCAGCGCATTCCAAATCTGACCCACGTGAGGGACTTCGTGTGCCATGAGGGGGCTGAGAACTATGCGGCACTGGTCGAGCAATTGCGGCGCACGTTGGAGGTGCCAGAGTGGAAGCCGGGGTGCACCGGGTTCGATACACTGCTGGCCGGTGCGTCCCCGGACGATGCCGTGCACGATGTGGTG
>NW_026457121.1:0-2033 GCF_943734635.1 Anopheles cruzii | reverse complement strand
CACCACATCGTGCACGGCATCGTCCGGGGACGCACCGGCCAGCAGTGTATCGAACCCGGTGCACCCCGGCTTCCACTCTGGCACCTCCAACGTGCGCCGCAATTGCTCGACCAGTGCCGCATAGTTCTCAGCCCCCTCATGGCACACGAAGTCCCTCACGTGGGTCAGATTTGGAATGCGCTGCAGTTCGATGCGGGTTTTCAACGATTCGCATACGTCACTCCGTCGGATGAACATCTTCATCGAGCCACTGTGATGGGACCGTACCGAGCGCGACACTCGGTGCGTCAGCGTGCCACGGTACAGATGGCCCAGCAGCAACACCAGCACACTGTCCCCGCACCACATTATCCTTTCCACCGCCAGGTCGCACGCCTGAGAGAACACGCAGCGCACAAACTGCTGCTGCTCTTCGTACCAAATGCAGATGAGGTGCGAAACGGTGATCACGATGACACGCACCTCGTCCGCTTCGCGGATGACATCGTCGCGTGTGGTCTGTAGATACCCGCCCGTCACCGAGACGTGAACGATTTGCTCCATTCTGAAGGAAGAAAAAGGACGTGTTTAGTGGTTGTGACCTCTCCTGTGGCCCACGGTGGAAAGGACAGATACTCACAGCGGGTTTTTGAACGCTTTCACCTTAAAGCCGTACAGAATGTACAGACATGCTGGCAACGTCCACACCGCGATGGCAGCATTGCTGGACTCCACCAGGACGACCGTTGCATCCCGTTTCCCCGGAAGCACCAACGCTTTTGGCTGCACAAACACTTCACCGTGGGCATCGCGTTCCAACCCAAACTGACCGCCGTTCAGTCCCCACACGTACACCTCCTTGATGCCCACCGCGATCGAGTGGTAGTCCTTGGCGATGACGCGTGCGATCGTGTTTTTGCTGTTGGAGAAAGAGATTAAAACATTTTCCGCGATCGTTGCGATCGTTGCCAACGTACTATAGGACCGAACGTTCGCTAATGTCCCGAAAGGTGAGCTGCTTCTCCGGTGGTGGACTGATTCCCAGCTGGCAGTGTTTGTTCTCTCCGCAGGCGAAAATCTGGGGGTGTGAAAATCCGTTACAGACACATCCTGACCTGACCCCGGCTGGAGGGACTCGTGTTACTTACGCGATTATCGTCGCGCAGCAGAAGGGTGTGATATTTACCGGCACTAACGTCCAGGACCGTCGTGTTCTGGTATGCAGGAACCGGCAACCTTTGTGGCCGGGTGACCGTGTATTCACCATCCATGCCCAGCCGTCCGCCGACGCCGTACCCCACCACGTACACCTCCTTCGAGTCGGGCGGCAGAAACACACTGTGGTACGCACTGATCGCAACCCGTTTGATCCGAATGTTGTCTTCCAGAAAGCAGTCTATGAAACCGGGCCGCTCGCGGTCCCGCAGGGAGTCGATGCCGAGGTTGTAGTTCTTGTTCTTTCCCCACACCACGACCTCGGTGTCGCAGACCGGCAATCGCTTGCAGCTACTGCAGAGCTGCAACGGGTTCACGAAATCTTTGTCCGGCGTATCGAGTGGCGCACCGTGCTTCACCAGCCGTACGGCCGCCGCTACGCTTCCGTAGTACAGCGCCCGGTGAAGAGCCGTGTGGCCCGATTCCGTGTCCTTCTGCGCGATGTTCGCACCCTGATTGATGAGCCACTCGACGAGCACGTCCCGGCCAACCGATGCCGCCATGTGAAGCGCCGTACGACCGTACTCGTCGAGAACGTTGGCAAAGTTGCGGCAGGTTTTCGCAACGAACGCCGCCAACTGCTTATCCGGCACGGAGCGCTTGGTAAGCGCGGCGGTGATCGCGTTGCCATGGCTTACGAGACGACACTTGGCGGTGCACTCGTAATCGTACGTGTCGATGGTGAATTTCATCTGCCGGACCGGGGGTTGAGTCTGCAAAAAAGGGACTGGAATTCTGCCACTGTGCCACTGTGCCAAAGGACACGAAATCCGTAACCGGTGCGCGAAATCAAATTGCGACTGTTGTTGTTTTGACGATTGCTGCTTCGGTCACCGGCT
>NW_026457120.1:0-2033 GCF_943734635.1 Anopheles cruzii | reverse complement strand
GGGGCGCGAGTTCGTTCAGCAACAAGTGTTTGGGGGGATTCTCACACTTTACTTTCGGATGCTTCGGGAAGAAGGTGGACTTATCCGATCGGTGGTTGTGACTAGAGTGCTGTTACTTTTATTTTCTGCTCCGAGTAAGCTCCCCGATACCTACTCGTGGTCTTGGTTTATGTGCGCGGTTTGAATGCTCCGGCACATCACTTCCCCCTTTGTTTAATATCGACGCGGCACTTTCGTCGTTCTGACGAATTTTGTAGTGTACTGTTTTTTGTCGGGCGCTGTGTGAGATGGGGCAGCGGCTGGTGTAGGTGTTTGGTACTTGTCGGAGATGCATGGCTTTAATCTGTCTATTGAAACTTCGCTACTCTTCCCGCTTTTCGTTATGATAGTAAATGTTTTCGCTTTTCGTTTTATCACCTTAAACGGGCCCTCGTATGGCGGTGTCAGTGCTGGTTGAACCGCATCTACGCGCACGAACACGTGGCTGCAGGAGTCTAGGGCCTTTTGCACGTACACTTTACTGCTTTTGTCATGGTTCGATTGTGGTGTAGGTCTTAGTTTTGCCATTATCGCCTTTCGTCGGCTGGCATACTCCGGAATCGGTTCGCTCGTCGCGGTGTGGGCGAAAAACTCTCCTGGCAAGCGCAGTGTTGTTCCGTAGGTCAGCTCGGCGCTCGTAGCTTGAAGATCCTCCGTTATCGAAGAACGCATCCCAAGCAACACGAAGGGTAGCGCCTTCGTCCATTTCGGGTTATTGTGGCACATGATTGCTGCTTTCAGTTGCCGGTGGACGCGCTCAACCTGGCCGTTTGCCTGGGGTTGGTACGGCGTAGTGCGTAAGTGGTCAATTCCCAGTGCCCTAGAAATCACGCGGAATGTCTCGGATTCTAATTGCCTTCCGAGGTCTGTTGTTATTTTGGTGGGCACGCCGAATCTTGCGACCCACACCGCGATCAATGCACGTGCAACGGTTTCTGCTGTGATGTTGGCTAGCGGCACGACTTCTACCCATCGCGTAAATTTGTCAACCATTGTAAGACAGTATCTGAAATCATCGGATGGTGGCAAGGGACCGATAAGATCGATGTGAATGTGTGAAAATCGCGTCTTTGGAGTTGTTATTTTGCACACAGGCGTTTCGTTGTGCCGAGTGACCTTGTTCTTTTGGCACGATATGCAAGCCTTCACGAAGTTTCTACACTCCTTGCGAATCCTTGGCCAAACATATCGATTGCAGATCAGTGTTGTTGTCGCACGAATGCCCGGATGGGATATGTTGTGAAGCTTCGCGATAATTGGTTTTCGAAACGGTGTGGGTACCAACGGTCGGATAGTGGAAGTAGATGTATCGCAGAATAATCCTGTTTTTGCCCAAGGTGCAAATATTTTCTTTAAAACGATGCTGGTGGTCTTCGGTGGATTTTTGATAAATTTTTGCATTTCGTCGTCGGTTCTCTGCTGCTGTGCCATTCTCTCGTAATTGATAGACTCGGTGCCTATGGCTTCAATTCGGCTTAGCATGTCAGCGACGTTGTTTTTGTTGCCCGAAACGTGGCGAATGTCCGTAGTGTATTCACTGATGAAACTAAGTTGCCGCTGTTGAGTCGGGTTTGCTCGTTCTGGTCGTTGGAGATAAGCTGTGGCGAGCGGTTTGTGGTCCGTGTAAATACCCCCAAATTCGTGTAATTACCCCCGGTGACCCCGATTTTTTCACGGCCTTTGTTAGAACGTGAATTCGGGGAACACATAAAATGTTGCAACTAGCATTCTAGGAAAGCACCAGGAAGCGAGAATTCCTGGAATCACGCTTGATGTCAAGGTAGCAGACAAAGAACAGGCGCGCGAACAGGAAGTGAAGCGACAGGGGCGCAAAACACGAGGCTCGATATTAGGGGTGAGGGAGAAAATGACCAGTTGCGATCTGGAAGTCGACTTGGAAGGAGATAAAGCCGGAAAATAAAGTTTTGATCGTGCGTGCGTGTATTCAAGAAGGAATCACGAAGCCGATTGGCAAAACTGACTTTTCGAGTATT
>NW_026457119.1:0-2034 GCF_943734635.1 Anopheles cruzii | reverse complement strand
ATTGTAAAGGAATGGTCGTACTGCCAAACACAACCGAAGAATAGGTTTATCGTCTTTCTATACTTTCTAAATGCTATTTTCTTTTCATTTTCACGGTTAGCGTTGCCGGACCATGAAAATTTTGTAAGTAATTCCCTCGTAAAAATATGGTCGACTATTTGGAAACACACATTTCTTCCCTTTTCTTGGGTGAGCGGTTTGTATTGTTCGATTTTAAACTTAAACTGTGTGATAAATTTTTCATTACTGGCATGCTTTTCAAATTCATCCAATTGTTCAACCGTATCAATTGGACTAAACACGCTTTGGTGATTCATTGAAATTACCTCCACTTTTGCTTCCACCTTTAATAGTGTCTTGAGAATGATGCTTATTGTCTCCTGCATCACTGCGAGCTCGTTCTGAATCCTTTTCGCGACATCTTGTTCCATCATGTTTGATCCTGATAGAAATAATCCAAGTAAGTTTATTGAACCAGTATACAGTCACAGTCAAATAATGTTGATGATGTTGATGTTGAAAAGAAAAGAAAGTCACAACACACCACACCAACTCAGCATGTACGACGCAATCACACCAATGCACCAATGCACCAAAGTGGAGAAGAGTTTGGCCAAGCGCTTCAGCTCGGTGATCAAGTTTAACGATTAGAACATATGGGAACCTCTGACGCATCTACATTCCTGTAAGAGCACTCTCCAGTATTTCGAAGTGCAGCCAGCCAAGCAGAAGGGGCAACGATTGGCCATAGTAGCCAGCACCTCACAGCAGCAGCATCTAAGTTATGCGCCAATAATTGGCACGTCTACGAAAGTCGCCGTCACGAGTAAACAGACTTCGACGGCAAGAGTAACGTATGTCATAAGAAGCCCACGATCACCAGCGTCCGGTGCACTTCTCGAAAATCAGTGCCTGCGATCGGGAGAGCATACGGATCCCGGAAACCGTATACCCGGCAGACGATGGTGGCAATAAAGTTTCGAAATTCACGCTTAAAACGTCCGTGACTTTTTAGCCAACCTTATATTAAGCGAAAATTGGTGGAAGCCGATACCGACAACATCGGCACCGAACCGTACCGAACGGTTCTGGGAAAGACAAACTGGAGACAACCGCCAAGCTGTCCGTTAACTGGATGGGAATCTGGCGGCTGACGGAAGAGCTTCTCACTATCATCGAGGCATCGCTGGTCAGCATGTCGGTCAAGACGAAAATCTTCTGCCACGCGAGCCCTGCCTGCAGGCGCCTGCTGTCCTACATCATGCGAAATGGTCCCGGGACTGCAATCGTGTGTGACGATCACGCGAATTATACAAAATCTGTGCCAGCGGACAACGAACTGCAACCAGATTAGCCCATGGGCGATGGAACTGAACATGGAACTAACGTCGGGCGATGACGGGGTCTTCCGCAACCGAACAACCGAGGACAAATAAAGTAATCTTTTTTTCCTGCGATACGCAGGCCCAACGCAGGTTTTTTCGGTGCTTCTTTCACACTTCACGTTTAAAAGGCTTCTCACCTGTGTGATTGCGAATATGATCCCGTAGATAGGCTAATCTTACAAATTGAGAGGGACAATGGGCGCATAGGTGCTTTGTTTGTGGTGCAAATTACTACTAACATTTGTGCTTGCTTGGTCGACTTTTGAGCATTCGATGGTAATGGTTTTTGATACTCACCCGCAGCGACAAATTGATTATCGGTAGATCCTGATTTTCCTTGAACGCTCGAATCCTTGTCACTTAAGTCATGTTCCTTTCCAGTATTTGAGTTTACTGCGAATGTTTCTCCTTCAATACAAGAGTTGAAACTCGCTGGTTCCGCTTTGATAGTACCACGCAGACTTTCATGATCTATAGTCGATGGCTGCATCTGCTGTTGTTGTTCCTCAGCAGGTTCACATTTCAAAAGATCTTCCAACGATTGTTCTTCCGTTTCAATTGAATTGTCAGGATAATAGCCATCGCATGTCGTACTTTTGTGCTGCGAATCAGAATCCGCTTGGTTAGATGGAGAGCCATTCTCCTGGTG
>NW_026457118.1:0-2035 GCF_943734635.1 Anopheles cruzii | reverse complement strand
ATAAATTAGTAAATGAAACATTTGTTAGAAGTATAATTATCCAAACAATATCGTTACATATAATATATACCTAAATTTGGGGTAGTACCATTTGGTTACTACCATTTCATTCAATAAATGTGGCATCAGCAACGCTATAGATGGATCTGAAGATGTCGCATGAGGAGTACATTGAAGAGCAATTAGAGAATATCAATTTGTCAGACAGCAGTGAATCTGAGTTTGAAGATTATTACTAAATATAAAATACTAGTCTCTGCTATGTCTTTTGCAATGTATACGCATTTTATCTTTAGTCTACTTTAGAATATTTATAGAATAATATAGAATATTATTAGAATATTTAGAATAATACATTATTATTAATGAGTAATTGTTGGGTATCACATATCTGAAAAATGTATAATAAAAAACTTTTTTTCCACTTTTTTTCTCTTAAAATATGGGTGCGCGTTATACACGGGTGCGCGTTATACATTGAAAAATACGGTAATAGGATTCCACAATTGATTGATCTCGGATCGTATCGCAAATTTCATTACCGCGTTTCATCAACAGTTGTTTACCTACGATAAACAACTCACTTTAAAAAACGTACCGTTTATAAAATCAAAGAAAAGGATTCGAATAAAATGAACGTTGAATCTTGATTTGTGGCAGTTGTCGTTGCGCAGAATTTACATGCGTATCTCCCCGTTTCTATCGATATTGTTCATTCCATTTTTCCATTGTTCAAGGATTTAGGCGGTGGAGAAGTGAGTGTGAATTGAATCCTTTGTCATCTTCCAGCCTGTGCCCAGTGCTACGGCACCTGCCCGCATGACAGAGTGGGCCACTTAGGCCATTTGTACCGTCATGTATTTTGCTACGTTTTGCTGCCACACTACCTCAACCCTCAACGTTTCGGCATGGGTGAAAGCACAACAGGTTTTTTGGTGACCGAATACGTACCGTTCCGGCTGAATACAAACCACTCCGTAGCACGCTTCGGATACTATACTGCTGCTCAGCCAAGAATCGATCTCCCATTTCTGGGTCGATCATTGATTAAACCCAACGTTGGTATCCAGATTCACATCCATACGCCAAACGCCGGATGATTAATTCAACGATCAGCCAGCAGGCGAATGCGGACGAACCTCGACCAAGAAGAAGACGTGTTCTCAAAGGGAGGGGCGCCAACAATCCCTGTGTTGTGGCTTGCCCCGTGCCGATAATCGAGTTCATTTTAATTTCAATCCCAACAACTCCGACAACCGCCGGTCACCGGTTTGGCCGGATCGGTTGCGGTTAGGACGCACGGACGGCGGCCCACTGGCCCCAAAAACCAACTAATAAGCCCAAGGCCCAGTTCAAGCAAGCAGGCGGCGGGCCAATAGCACGGGCAACAGGGCCCACCAGCTCACCCAGCTGTCGGGCCGTCTCGGCGATTGCGGTGTGCCGAATTTCGATCGGTTTGATGGGAACGGCTTCCATTTCCGTTCCGTCGTGCTCGCGGTACACCACCACCCCGCCCGCCTCATCCCAGCCATCGGCCGCCGGTAATCCGCGGATCCACGAGAGTTCCAGCAGGTGGATTTTCCGCGGGTCCTTTTTCCGCTCGACGCGCCTCATGAATTATTCGCGAAAGCTACGCCGCGCGATCGATGCGCGGACTCGGCGGTGTGTTTGTGCGCCGGCCGACGGTTCCATGGTAACGCCGCACGGTGTGTGTGTGGGCTGAAGTCCTCGCGGGGCACAAATAATCGGCACACGCGACGGGCCCGCGGGGCATAAAGCAAGATTTTTATTTGCAAAAACTAAATGAAAGGACGAACTGCGAGGCAAAATTGTTTGCCCTCCTTTCGGGACGATGGTAAGTGCTTTACAGGGTGAACCAAAAAAACTGCAACAAACTTCAGACTGCTGTCATTTCTAAACCTCTCGTCCGACAGCTGTCAGATTTATTACAGTGACAGCTCATTGTATTGTTTATAAGCGTGCAAAAGCATTTTGGTGGGAATTTTACAGAAAAAAAGTTGTTCGTGATGGAGTA
>NW_026457117.1:0-2037 GCF_943734635.1 Anopheles cruzii | reverse complement strand
GGACTTCAAGATACGGAACGGTCGCGGTGTTTGACTATTACTCAACAGCTTCGATGAATGGAAAATGCCAACTTTTTGTATAAATTTTTATGTGATTCTGTGCAAAAGAATCATAAACATTAAATGGTACTGGGTATCGGCATTGATGCCAGAACTGGGCTATTAAGTCTCTTGAAAGTCACCACCAAGAACCGTAGACTCCGCAGCTCATGGTAGATAATTCCATGCCGATTGCACCCATATCTCCGTGCCATGCTACGTCGTGTTCGTTCGTCGTCATGTCGTCATGTGCGCCTAATGACCGTCGATGCGCAAATCCGTGCGAAAATCTCTTCTAGCTTCCCTTCGCCCGCCGCCCCCCGAGAGACGGCAGTTCGTTGCACCTGGTTAGCGGGTCGGTGCGCTGTTGAAGCATAAGTGAAACGGATTTGTTCTGCTCAATTATGGTGCTGCGCCCACTAAACGGGCGGCACGCTCGCCGGTGAGGGTGTCACTGGCTGGCCATCGCCGGGGCGCTGACGGTGAAAACGGTAGCGCCGGGAACGGACCAAACGCAACGACTCCGCCACGCCGTTCTGAAGGCTGACCGACCGTATCTCAAGCTTTTTCCGCTCAACACGAGCAGCAACGAGGCGACGGCGTCAATGCACTCTTCCGGCCCACCGGGGCCCACCCGGCGGTGTGTCGGATCTGTCGGGGCCGGTCGTCATCTTGGGCGCGCGCTCTGACTGGGCCGAAGCGAAACGAAGTTCTACGATAATTAACTGTAATTAAAAACCCAATTCCTTCCCAACCCACCAGAGAAGCCACTGTGGCTGCCTTCCCGGGGCTGTTGTTGTCTGCTTTTCTCCGTTCGCCAGGCACACCCAGGGGGGAGTGTTGGGTGTGTGTGTGTTGTAACGCAAACAATGCACATCAACCGCCGCGCAGGATTGCAGCCGCGGACATGTTGGGTTATGTTGTGGTAGGTTGTGATGGCCGCCATCACGCCCCGTGTGCGGTCAAGCGAATCCCGGCCCCGGGAGCTGCCCGGTGCACAGGTCTGGAAGGGCTGGTGGATGACCACTTGACGCCCCGGAACCCAGCACACCCGGGACGTCAAGCGTTAAGAAACAAATTTGGAGCTAAATTATCGCCATTATCGCTGGCGAGCTTCTTGGGCGGGAATAAATTCTCGATTTTCCCACCTAAACAAGACATTCCCGGGACGTTCTCACTCACTGCTACCTGGGTTTCCGGGAGCCCCGTGATCCGCACCATCATCTGACGGAATATTGATTTTATTCCATCGCCCGACAACATCACCGGGTCCGGAATGCCATCACGGTGACACCATTAGAGTTGGATTAGCTGTCTGACGGTCAAATGGACGGATGAGATGTCCAAGAAACGTAGACCGACACACGGCAGCTCGGCACTCCGGATGGTGGAGACAAATAGAGACGAATAGTTCCGGACGACTCCAGGCAGCGACATTCCGGGTCCTCTCTAAACCCTTTGTAAATCGCCAATCGCGATACATAAGGCTTGCCATGGGGTTTTTCTCAGAATTGGAAATCCTACAATTGTCCGCGGGACCATGCTTTGTGGTGTAATGGTAATCGCCTTATCGCGTTTATCAATTGAACGATAGTCGTGTTGTGTTATTGTGAATTAACGAACCACCGGAAGTCCACCGGCTTCTGATTGGCTCGGTCGACTTGAAGGTGGTATTCCGGGGACACGCCACCCTTCAAAATATGTCCTTTGGAGTGTCGCTGCCGCCGCCACTGCCGCCGGTGATTCGGTTGGACTGTTTAGCGACGGATTAAAAGACGTATGACTGATACTGACATTTTTTTGGGCAACTAAACGCCCCATCGATTCGCGGGGCGATTCCCTCGACGAGGCTGCCACGTCGGGGACACCACCGCGAGGGGGTTAATAGACATACACACACAGGGTACTCGGTGCGCCCAAAGAGATTCACAAAGCGAGAGACAGGGAGAGCGAGTGCGCTTGTGAGCGTTGAGAGAAGGTGCTTTGCGTCTGCGCGGC
>NW_026457116.1:0-2037 GCF_943734635.1 Anopheles cruzii | reverse complement strand
CACCGCTGTCACCAAATGAAGTGCCCTACCTTGGGTCTTCAGGCGTTAATCAGTTGAAATAATTAAAACACGTTGACACACTATGATTTCGTTTTCTCAACTGCGCGCCGATTTTATTTCTCCTCTCTTATTTATAGTTGGATGCCGATTCCGCGGCCCCCACATGCCAACGAAACTCCATCCCAGCGATGATGCAACCTTCTCGTTTTATTGCCCTTATTTGGTTCGAAATTTGGAAGCCTCTTCCATGCCGCCAGCATACAGTAAATCCATGCCTTATCAACCCAAACCAACCCTTTTGGCCGTTACTCGTCTTTGTTGGGCTGTTGCGTTTGCATCTTTAGTTTTCTTATCGTATGGCCGGCCGTCATGTCAATCATGCATTTTTCTTTAGCGTTGGGCGATTGTTCGGCACTCCCTTCAAGAACAGGCCGATTTGAGTATTCTGTCCTTTTCAGTCCCTTTGCCATTCAATTGAGATTGCAACCCGCTGCATTGGTTGGGTGCGTTGCATTTTATCGCCAATACCATTTTGGTTCTATACGCGTTGAGGCAAACTTGCTAGCCGATAATGTGTTCTGGAGGCAAGCCGTTCTTTCGGCTTCTTTTGGGACGTTGGACGTTATCATGTTAACCGGTACTTCGCGCTGGCCATAAGGTTTTCAATGTAACCCGATGTATGATTTGACTCTACGGTTTCGAATCGGGCTTGGGTCGCATGCTGATGGCGGAGCCCCTTTGCATTGCTGGATAGAATTCGTGGCTTGCGCTGGCCTTGGCCTCTTCAAAAGTGCCCGCACACAATCCGTGGGGGTGGTAAGCTTTTGAAAGCTAACCACGTAAAACTGCTGACACAATTGGTCAGCAACACACTACTAACTCGGCTACGTGGCACGCTTCTGTGAGCGTTGGAGTCGGAGTATTGCCACCCCAGCGTCTGTACCAAACCGATCAGTATCCCGTGTCGGCCAAGATCTACTGGCTCACCATGACTGGAGTTGTATTTTTCGCTGCACTCAAGCTCCTTGGGCAGACTTGTAGCGGGCTTCGGCTTTTGAAGAACATTTTTTATTCCTTGCACACCACCATTACGGGACCGGGTCCTAATGCAAACCCAGCGCAACATCCTCCGGTGGCTGTGTTTGAGTGCTTTGAACTGCATCCGGCTATAAAGTGCCGCCTCGGAACATTGATGAAGTGTACGGAAATGCTCGCTGCTGTAGAGGCTTAATCCAGAACGAAAGGATCCGCGACACACAGACACATACAGCTCCACTCTCATGGGGTTTTCCGGTTGTTGTGTGCCCTCTCGCCACAGAATGGATTGTTTCCGAGTTGTTGGTGATTTGGCTTATGACGGAATACTGAGCCGCGGTTAAATGGGTCGAATCTCCGGCGGTGATGGCGCTACCTCTTACATTACCATTCTTGGGAGTGCACAAATGAGACGGGGCCCCGAAAAGGATCACCTGTTAAATGGAATTGCAAAAGGAAAGGCAACACAATCGGATGCCTTGAACTTGCCCGAAAAATGTAGTCCGGTTTGGGAATGCGTGCCCAGGTGCGCAGCAAGTCCTTCCGTTTACTTTCCTTGCCGGTTCCTTCCAGCCGGCCACAGGTCGCCCTGTTCCGGTCACATTTTGTTGTGGAACCCCCGGGAGCGGGAGCAGGTTGATGGACGTTCGGTAACGTTGTTAAAATTAGATCGCTCTGTCAATCATCGATCGAGATAGACAAACCCCGGGCCAAACCGTGGCGCGCGATGATCCGATGGACAGCCCAGCCGGGACATAGCCCGGGGCATCATTGTCATACCATTTGTTGCCACCGGTAACCCGTTTATCGCCCGCCACGGCGAAGGACATTGGGACGAGAAAAGATTTCCTTTCCCTCATCGCCGCGACTAAGCCGGTGACGGGACCCTGTTGTTTGGCACCGGCGGGGTTGGGAAAGGATTTATTAAACGGTACCATCCGGTGGCACACCCGACAGCCCCGGCGGCGGTGTTGTTGGTGGTTTGCATGGCTCGGGCCAGAT
>NW_026457115.1:0-2037 GCF_943734635.1 Anopheles cruzii | reverse complement strand
GGACTTCAAGATACGGAACGGTCGCGGTGTTTGACTATTACTCAACAGCTTCGATGAATGGAAAATGCCAACTTTTTGTATAAATTTTTATGTGATTCTGTGCAAAAGAATCATAAACATTAAATGGTACTGGGTATCGGCATTGATGCCAGAACTGGGCTATTAAGTCTCTTGAAAGTCACCACCAAGAACCGTAGACTCCGCAGCTCATGGTAGATAATTCCATGCCGATTGCACCCATATCTCCGTGCCATGCTACGTCGTGTTCGTTCGTCGTCATGTCGTCATGTGCGCCTAATGACCGTCGATGCGCAAATCCGTGCGAAAATCTCTTCTAGCTTCCCTTCGCCCGCCGCCCCCCGAGAGACGGCAGTTCGTTGCACCTGGTTAGCGGGTCGGTGCGCTGTTGAAGCATAAGTGAAACGGATTTGTTCTGCTCAATTATGGTGCTGCGCCCACTAAACGGGCGGCACGCTCGCCGGTGAGGGTGTCACTGGCTGGCCATCGCCGGGGCGCTGACGGTGAAAACGGTAGCGCCGGGAACGGACCAAACGCAACGACTCCGCCACGCCGTTCTGAAGGCTGACCGACCGTATCTCAAGCTTTTTCCGCTCAACACGAGCAGCAACGAGGCGACGGCGTCAATGCACTCTTCCGGCCCACCGGGGCCCACCCGGCGGTGTGTCGGATCTGTCGGGGCCGGTCGTCATCTTGGGCGCGCGCTCTGACTGGGCCGAAGCGAAACGAAGTTCTACGATAATTAACTGTAATTAAAAACCCAATTCCTTCCCAACCCACCAGAGAAGCCACTGTGGCTGCCTTCCCGGGGCTGTTGTTGTCTGCTTTTCTCCGTTCGCCAGGCACACCCAGGGGGGAGTGTTGGGTGTGTGTGTGTTGTAACGCAAACAATGCACATCAACCGCCGCGCAGGATTGCAGCCGCGGACATGTTGGGTTATGTTGTGGTAGGTTGTGATGGCCGCCATCACGCCCCGTGTGCGGTCAAGCGAATCCCGGCCCCGGGAGCTGCCCGGTGCACAGGTCTGGAAGGGCTGGTGGATGACCACTTGACGCCCCGGAACCCAGCACACCCGGGACGTCAAGCGTTAAGAAACAAATTTGGAGCTAAATTATCGCCATTATCGCTGGCGAGCTTCTTGGGCGGGAATAAATTCTCGATTTTCCCACCTAAACAAGACATTCCCGGGACGTTCTCACTCACTGCTACCTGGGTTTCCGGGAGCCCCGTGATCCGCACCATCATCTGACGGAATATTGATTTTATTCCATCGCCCGACAACATCACCGGGTCCGGAATGCCATCACGGTGACACCATTAGAGTTGGATTAGCTGTCTGACGGTCAAATGGACGGATGAGATGTCCAAGAAACGTAGACCGACACACGGCAGCTCGGCACTCCGGATGGTGGAGACAAATAGAGACGAATAGTTCCGGACGACTCCAGGCAGCGACATTCCGGGTCCTCTCTAAACCCTTTGTAAATCGCCAATCGCGATACATAAGGCTTGCCATGGGGTTTTTCTCAGAATTGGAAATCCTACAATTGTCCGCGGGACCATGCTTTGTGGTGTAATGGTAATCGCCTTATCGCGTTTATCAATTGAACGATAGTCGTGTTGTGTTATTGTGAATTAACGAACCACCGGAAGTCCACCGGCTTCTGATTGGCTCGGTCGACTTGAAGGTGGTATTCCGGGGACACGCCACCCTTCAAAATATGTCCTTTGGAGTGTCGCTGCCGCCGCCACTGCCGCCGGTGATTCGGTTGGACTGTTTAGCGACGGATTAAAAGACGTATGACTGATACTGACATTTTTTTGGGCAACTAAACGCCCCATCGATTCGCGGGGCGATTCCCTCGACGAGGCTGCCACGTCGGGGACACCACCGCGAGGGGGTTAATAGACATACACACACAGGGTACTCGGTGCGCCCAAAGAGATTCACAAAGCGAGAGACAGGGAGAGCGAGTGCGCTTGTGAGCGTTGAGAGAAGGTGCTTTGCGTCTGCGCGGC
>NW_026457114.1:0-2039 GCF_943734635.1 Anopheles cruzii | reverse complement strand
CCACTAAAGACATATGGAAAAAGGTAGCTTTAGTCACAGGAAAAAAAACCAGACTACCTACTCCTACATGAAAACAATACCCCTGTCTCAAACCCTACTGAACTAACTGTTGAAGTTGGCAACACTGCCTGGAATTGAATTCTCACCATTGGCAACACTGTCCTTCTGACAGTTGTATTTAACAGCGTTAATAAACTTTCCTTCCTGTCGAACCTCTTAACCAGAACGAGCGTGTTTTATTCAGCTCCGCTATTCTGCAACACTAACAAATACTTTCGCAACCCACTTCAAAATGACATCGGCCACCTCATCCTACGAAAAAAAATTCATAGAACTAAAAGAAAACTCTGAAAAAACACCCATCCACTTCCCACAAAGAAATCAGAAACCATATACTAGTCTACTTAACCCACAAGAATTGGAATTGGAATTGGGCATTGAACAAATGCATCGGAAAATCCGCAGGACAATATAGGTTATCCTTTACTAAAAAACCTACCTCCCATAGATCCAAAAACTACTCGATATTTATAAGAACATATGGATTACAGGAAAAATCCCACCGTCCTGGAAAGAAAGCTCAATCATTCCCATGCCTAAACCAAAACAATCAAAGGATAAAGTAAACAACTAGAGACCAATATCACTTTCAAACTTTATACGGAAAGTTCTAGAAAGAATAGTCAAAAGAAGATTAGTTCAAGAACTTGAGAAAAACAATCTTCTCAGCCCCGCTCATTATGCTTACAGACATGGCAAGGGAACAGAAACCTATTTCTCAGATCTATTAAATGTTCTAACAGAATCAAAAAATTAAAATTTACACACGGAAATAGCCCTATTAGATGTCTCCAAGACTTTTGACAGATCCTGGAGTAAAAAAGTGCGTAGAAAGTGCGAAGAAAGTTATTTTTACATTTTGAACCGCAAAAAGGTAGATTTAACTTCGACGCAACATTCCTGTTTGAGCCGTCCCAAGTCACCGCTACTCTGCGACATTCCTATTGCGACTTTCCGACTGACTGCCTTAATTCACCTATTTGTGATCTTTTTATACATGAAGTTATTCTCGGCTTGACCTCAGATCGTTCTCCGCCAGACAATGGGGGGCGTGAAGTACGAGATTTTGTTTTACTTATGCATTAAGTACACTACTAGCAATAATAATAATACAAAAAAAAACACAGGGTTAAAGACGGATAAAGAAGCCCTATCGCTTAATTTGAGAATTATTACTCGATTTAACAAGGCAAAGTAACAAAACAGGAGATTACACGACAAGAGCAAGATTAGTTTCTCAAGCCGAACAAATACAGCTGAGAATAGAAGCTATAATTAGGAAAGCGACAAACTTATCGTCCGCTTCAATAAAATATTACACGGATGAGACCGTAGCGGCCAATCGAATGATTAAAAAGAATTGCGAAGCAGAACAGGAGGTGAAGGTGGCAACGGAAGCTGGCCCTAGTGGACACAGCCCGATATTTGATATAAAAACGGCAACGGCCATACTCAACCCATATGATGGTTCTTCTGAAAATGTAGAAGCTTTCCTAGATGGACTCAGTTCATTAGAAGACCTGGTTCCAGCAAACCAAACGGCAACCGCCATTAACGGGGATCGATGGGTGTTGGCGACCGAATCGGAGGTCGTCGATTCGTTCAGGATATGCTGGGGGGACATCGTTTGGCGGCGTTTCTGCTCCACAAAGTACATCCGAATGTCGGTGGTCAGTGAACAAACATCCAGCCATCCAAGTTATATGTTATCAAAAATAACCATTAATAAGCAAACACGAGGCAAACACGTGTTAAGCTACCTTGTTAACTATTACTTTGATCCAAGATTCCTATTCCTAAGATAAACGATATGTCCAACATCTTGTTTCCCGGTTGTGATGCTGCTGTTAGAACCGGAAGAAAAAAACCGGACACAATTGGGGACGCAAAGCGCACAATGACCCACGGGAAGCGAACCAACTTTGACAACAGGGAACTGCCGAGTGATTAAGCAATGCTGCCAATAATAATAATAACAG
>NW_026457113.1:0-2040 GCF_943734635.1 Anopheles cruzii | reverse complement strand
GGCCTCCATCATCAGGAACCGTCTTACGTGGTTTCGTGGAGACGGTGCACTATGGGAAAAAGGCGGTCATAAGTCAATTCAAAAACTGAGGGTTTTAGTTATATTGGCTTAAAATAGATAAGATATCTATGACAAATCCGAATTTTTAGCCTTCCATGTTGCGCAGATTCCGAGAAATCATTTGTCAAAGTTGAAAAAGTGATAAAAATGGCTCTTTAAAACCAACTTTTATCAGCAACTTTAACGCGATCGTTAGCAAAGTTCTGCAACGATAATATATCTATATATACATCATTCGAAAGGTAATGAATCCTTCTTTCATATGAAATAATTGAATGTTCACGTTTTGCATTGCTAGTTAATTTTTATGGGGAATTAGTATAGAAAACTTCGAAAAAATACCGTTTTTCAACTTTGGTAATGCAGCAAATTTGTGGCGCGCCTAGGCCCTTCTAAACTAGGCATTACAATCAAAGTTTAGGCCTTTTTGAACTATTTCCAGCATGTTTGGTACCCGGCACGACCCGGCACGTATTCGTTTAACTTATTTTAAGAAAACACCTTCTTATGCAAATGGAGGCGCCTGGTATCTATAAAGCGTCTCTCTATGAAGAGGCTATGAAACGGCCATACAAAACATATTGCCTTTGTTGTTTGTAAATACGCTCTATTTCTTCTTCGGTGCTAGTTAAACGATAAGTGGTAGCGCAAGGAAAGTCAACTCAACCCAGGTCCTGTAAACGGTTCAAGCGTTCGATCCTCGACGCTTGAAGGTGGACCGTTGACCGTCGACGACCGACGGGATCGAGTGACGCGCAAAGGCGCAAAACTGAACGGAATCGCGGCAGTTGCGATCAGGAGACGGAAAAAAGAAGTAATGTTTTAGCACTCGGTGCTTGTAGTAATAAAGAAGATAAAAATGACACAAACCGCGCTTAAAACATTGAGTTCGAAAGATCGCGCTGAATAGCCTTAATGCCTTTTCTATTATTTAGATAATCTAAGTAAAACCTCTATCTTGTATTCGAACAACCGAATGAACAATTTGCAGGTTCTAATTATTTACATGGTTTCAGAATATACGTTTGCATAGAATTGTACTTTCTTTGGCGCTACAACCGCTGGGCGGTCTTGGCCTGCATCAGAGAGAGACAATGTTAATCTCTGGTGCTCTCTCTCTAAACATTTAATTTTTTACGGGCGGGATTGTTAGCCACGCGCCAACCCCCTGTCACGCCGGTATCGGGAATCGAAACCATGGCCGGTTGAGTGACAACCGATCTTCGGATTTGAACCCATGCCAGCTGCGCTGACAGCGAAGAGCGTTACCGACTGCTCTATCAGCGGGGTAACATAGAATAGAATAGAATTGTACCTTGTGGAATTTTCATGCATTTTCGATGTGCAGTATAGGTAACTTTTCCCCCCGCTGATAGAGCAGTCGGTAGTGCTCTTCGCTGTCACGCAGCTGGCCTGGGTTTCGAATCCCGGGATCGGTTGTCACTCAACCGGCCATGGTTTCGATTCCCGATACCGGCGTGACAGGGGGGTTGGCGCGGGGCTAACAATCCCGTCCGTAAAAATTAAATGTTACAGAAGAGCATCAGAGATTAACATTGTCTCTGGTGCAGGCCAAGACTGCTCAGCGGTTGTAGCGCCAAAAAAGAAGAAGAAGTATAGGTAACTAAATTTGTGTTTCTTTTGGGAAACTTTGACGGGTAAAAGTTCTGTCACCTGTTTCAAAATATTCGAAACTATGCTAGGTAGAAGTTCTGACACCTTTTTCAGAATATACGTTGATATAGAATTGTACCTTGTGCAATACTGTACAGTGTGGGTAATTGAATGTGTGTTTCTTTTGGGAACCTTTACAAGGTAGAAGTTCTGTCACCTGCTTCAGAATATACGTTGATATAGAATTGTACCTTGTACAATTTGTTTTGCCTTTTCGATGCGCAGTATGGGTGTTTCTTTTAGGGCATTTGCATTTTGAGGTAGTCGTTATAATGAAAGATGTTGTATATATAGCACACCTTCGTG
>NW_026457112.1:0-2040 GCF_943734635.1 Anopheles cruzii | reverse complement strand
GGCCTCCATCATCAGGAACCGTCTTACGTGGTTTCGTGGAGACGGTGCACTATGGGAAAAAGGCGGTCATAAGTCAATTCAAAAACTGAGGGTTTTAGTTATATTGGCTTAAAATAGATAAGATATCTATGACAAATCCGAATTTTTAGCCTTCCATGTTGCGCAGATTCCGAGAAATCATTTGTCAAAGTTGAAAAAGTGATAAAAATGGCTCTTTAAAACCAACTTTTATCAGCAACTTTAACGCGATCGTTAGCAAAGTTCTGCAACGATAATATATCTATATATACATCATTCGAAAGGTAATGAATCCTTCTTTCATATGAAATAATTGAATGTTCACGTTTTGCATTGCTAGTTAATTTTTATGGGGAATTAGTATAGAAAACTTCGAAAAAATACCGTTTTTCAACTTTGGTAATGCAGCAAATTTGTGGCGCGCCTAGGCCCTTCTAAACTAGGCATTACAATCAAAGTTTAGGCCTTTTTGAACTATTTCCAGCATGTTTGGTACCCGGCACGACCCGGCACGTATTCGTTTAACTTATTTTAAGAAAACACCTTCTTATGCAAATGGAGGCGCCTGGTATCTATAAAGCGTCTCTCTATGAAGAGGCTATGAAACGGCCATACAAAACATATTGCCTTTGTTGTTTGTAAATACGCTCTATTTCTTCTTCGGTGCTAGTTAAACGATAAGTGGTAGCGCAAGGAAAGTCAACTCAACCCAGGTCCTGTAAACGGTTCAAGCGTTCGATCCTCGACGCTTGAAGGTGGACCGTTGACCGTCGACGACCGACGGGATCGAGTGACGCGCAAAGGCGCAAAACTGAACGGAATCGCGGCAGTTGCGATCAGGAGACGGAAAAAAGAAGTAATGTTTTAGCACTCGGTGCTTGTAGTAATAAAGAAGATAAAAATGACACAAACCGCGCTTAAAACATTGAGTTCGAAAGATCGCGCTGAATAGCCTTAATGCCTTTTCTATTATTTAGATAATCTAAGTAAAACCTCTATCTTGTATTCGAACAACCGAATGAACAATTTGCAGGTTCTAATTATTTACATGGTTTCAGAATATACGTTTGCATAGAATTGTACTTTCTTTGGCGCTACAACCGCTGGGCGGTCTTGGCCTGCATCAGAGAGAGACAATGTTAATCTCTGGTGCTCTCTCTCTAAACATTTAATTTTTTACGGGCGGGATTGTTAGCCACGCGCCAACCCCCTGTCACGCCGGTATCGGGAATCGAAACCATGGCCGGTTGAGTGACAACCGATCTTCGGATTTGAACCCATGCCAGCTGCGCTGACAGCGAAGAGCGTTACCGACTGCTCTATCAGCGGGGTAACATAGAATAGAATAGAATTGTACCTTGTGGAATTTTCATGCATTTTCGATGTGCAGTATAGGTAACTTTTCCCCCCGCTGATAGAGCAGTCGGTAGTGCTCTTCGCTGTCACGCAGCTGGCCTGGGTTTCGAATCCCGGGATCGGTTGTCACTCAACCGGCCATGGTTTCGATTCCCGATACCGGCGTGACAGGGGGGTTGGCGCGGGGCTAACAATCCCGTCCGTAAAAATTAAATGTTACAGAAGAGCATCAGAGATTAACATTGTCTCTGGTGCAGGCCAAGACTGCTCAGCGGTTGTAGCGCCAAAAAAGAAGAAGAAGTATAGGTAACTAAATTTGTGTTTCTTTTGGGAAACTTTGACGGGTAAAAGTTCTGTCACCTGTTTCAAAATATTCGAAACTATGCTAGGTAGAAGTTCTGACACCTTTTTCAGAATATACGTTGATATAGAATTGTACCTTGTGCAATACTGTACAGTGTGGGTAATTGAATGTGTGTTTCTTTTGGGAACCTTTACAAGGTAGAAGTTCTGTCACCTGCTTCAGAATATACGTTGATATAGAATTGTACCTTGTACAATTTGTTTTGCCTTTTCGATGCGCAGTATGGGTGTTTCTTTTAGGGCATTTGCATTTTGAGGTAGTCGTTATAATGAAAGATGTTGTATATATAGCACACCTTCGTG
>NW_026457111.1:1020-2045 GCF_943734635.1 Anopheles cruzii | reverse complement strand
CCGATGCATTTTCAAATTTTACTACTTCTACATCCTTTCCATCTGTGATCTTTACCAAAAACCAGTTATTGGCGTTGGCTGCTGAGTCTCTATTTCACTAATCGACTGCTACGGTCTCGGTTCATAACCGTAGGGTAGGGACGGTTTAAGGGGCGGTGACGACGCGCTGCCCTCCGAAGCCATAGAGCCGTTGCTATTTTTTTGACCACCTGTTTAGGTTCGACAGTATTCATTATTAGTTTGAGGCCGATTAAGTCGTCCTCAAACAGAGTAGTCGATTGGTCCGGCAACGGCCCAAAGTCTATGATTTCGCCGCTCACAATCGATCCACATCCAGGATATGTCACGGCTAGGAGGAAGTATATCATTCTCGGAAGCGGCACCCACCAACACGTCTTGGACATGGAAAGCGGTGCAATTTTCGGTTTCCTACAGCGGACGTTTGGATGTAGCACGTAGTGCAAGTAGAACAGAAACAGAAACGATACGAACATACTATGCAGAAAGAAGATCGAAAAGAGGCGTGTGGTCATATAATGCTCGAGTGTGATTTGTGTCAATTGGGCTTGAACAACCGAATATGACTGAGTCCGATTCACAGAGCTCTACCCGCATCTTTATATGGAACAGTTCGCGTCCTTCCGGAAATGCTTATGCAAAGATGCTTAGTGTACCAATTTATAGAATTATTTAGGGACATTTTTATTAGAAATGAACCTGAATAGGCGAAGCCGCCACCACCACCCGTATCTGCTAATAGTCACCCCGACTCGTGGATTGGCGATCCAGATTCGCGACGAAGGACGCAAATTTGGCCACGAAACTTAAAGAATGAATCTAAATGTGTGCATTTTCTACCGTGGCGTGGACTCGTGTAGTCAAATGCAAAGTAAGGCGGGTGTTTCTGTGTACTGTCGCCAAGCATCACCAACGGCATCACAAAGACTTGCCCGTCATCTACAGGGTGTCCAAACAAGTCTTCTTTTTTTCATATTGTTATAAAACAAAAACGGCTGAATATTTTT
>NW_026457111.1:0-920 GCF_943734635.1 Anopheles cruzii | reverse complement strand
ATTTTTCGATGCTTAAACATTTATTTGAAAGGTTGATTCTTAATTTTTTTTTATGAACAACAATTTTGGTCAAATGTCTTCCACAATTGGTTTGGCAGTAGCCCATTCGGTCGACCTATTTTTGAGTACATTTTCGATTGTATCTGGTCTTATTTCGGCAATAGCAACTTGACTTTGGAACTTGAGGTCGTCAATAGTTGCTCGTGTGTTCGTGTAACATGAATATCGATTGTGACTGTCACTGTATGGCACGTAGCGCTGTCCTGTTCAAACCAAACGCCGTCCAAGTTCTCAGCTTCAATTTCGCCGAAAAACCAATCAGCCAAAATCCGCACCAAACAGTCACTCGTTGTGGGTGCATTGGCTTCTCTTGCACGATTTAAGGCTTTCTGAACCACAATACTGCATTTTAACATAGCCACCGAGGTGGAAATGACCTTCAATGAAATGTGCTTTTGACGAATGATTTGACGACCTAGCACTTTGGAAATAAATTTTTCATATTTTCCAATTTTCTACAACCAAAACTTTATTTTATACGTAAATTCTAAGAATCTACCTTTCAGATAAACGTTTAAGCTTCGAAAAATATTCAGCCGTTTCTGTTTTATAACCAAATGAAAAAAAGAAGGCTTGTTTGGACACCCTGTATTACCTGATGGGAACCTGCATACACTCCTCCACTGCGCCACTTTTCATTTGCCCACGAAATGAAAATTTATTGAGTTAGCACACGGTCACGGTCTCGCTTGTTGCATTGTTGATAATTGTTAGTTTTAACAATCCGTCCTTTTCTTTTCCCCGGATGAATCTGTACGGGGAACGCATTTTCCGTAATTTTTGCTCAACCAGTATGTTTTGTATAGTGTTCTCGTACGATTCAATTAGTGCAATCAATAATACTATGATTTCGGGTTCCT
>NW_026457110.1:1020-2045 GCF_943734635.1 Anopheles cruzii | reverse complement strand
CCGATGCATTTTCAAATTTTACTACTTCTACATCCTTTCCATCTGTGATCTTTACCAAAAACCAGTTATTGGCGTTGGCTGCTGAGTCTCTATTTCACTAATCGACTGCTACGGTCTCGGTTCATAACCGTAGGGTAGGGACGGTTTAAGGGGCGGTGACGACGCGCTGCCCTCCGAAGCCATAGAGCCGTTGCTATTTTTTTGACCACCTGTTTAGGTTCGACAGTATTCATTATTAGTTTGAGGCCGATTAAGTCGTCCTCAAACAGAGTAGTCGATTGGTCCGGCAACGGCCCAAAGTCTATGATTTCGCCGCTCACAATCGATCCACATCCAGGATATGTCACGGCTAGGAGGAAGTATATCATTCTCGGAAGCGGCACCCACCAACACGTCTTGGACATGGAAAGCGGTGCAATTTTCGGTTTCCTACAGCGGACGTTTGGATGTAGCACGTAGTGCAAGTAGAACAGAAACAGAAACGATACGAACATACTATGCAGAAAGAAGATCGAAAAGAGGCGTGTGGTCATATAATGCTCGAGTGTGATTTGTGTCAATTGGGCTTGAACAACCGAATATGACTGAGTCCGATTCACAGAGCTCTACCCGCATCTTTATATGGAACAGTTCGCGTCCTTCCGGAAATGCTTATGCAAAGATGCTTAGTGTACCAATTTATAGAATTATTTAGGGACATTTTTATTAGAAATGAACCTGAATAGGCGAAGCCGCCACCACCACCCGTATCTGCTAATAGTCACCCCGACTCGTGGATTGGCGATCCAGATTCGCGACGAAGGACGCAAATTTGGCCACGAAACTTAAAGAATGAATCTAAATGTGTGCATTTTCTACCGTGGCGTGGACTCGTGTAGTCAAATGCAAAGTAAGGCGGGTGTTTCTGTGTACTGTCGCCAAGCATCACCAACGGCATCACAAAGACTTGCCCGTCATCTACAGGGTGTCCAAACAAGTCTTCTTTTTTTCATATTGTTATAAAACAAAAACGGCTGAATATTTTT
>NW_026457110.1:0-920 GCF_943734635.1 Anopheles cruzii | reverse complement strand
ATTTTTCGATGCTTAAACATTTATTTGAAAGGTTGATTCTTAATTTTTTTTTATGAACAACAATTTTGGTCAAATGTCTTCCACAATTGGTTTGGCAGTAGCCCATTCGGTCGACCTATTTTTGAGTACATTTTCGATTGTATCTGGTCTTATTTCGGCAATAGCAACTTGACTTTGGAACTTGAGGTCGTCAATAGTTGCTCGTGTGTTCGTGTAACATGAATATCGATTGTGACTGTCACTGTATGGCACGTAGCGCTGTCCTGTTCAAACCAAACGCCGTCCAAGTTCTCAGCTTCAATTTCGCCGAAAAACCAATCAGCCAAAATCCGCACCAAACAGTCACTCGTTGTGGGTGCATTGGCTTCTCTTGCACGATTTAAGGCTTTCTGAACCACAATACTGCATTTTAACATAGCCACCGAGGTGGAAATGACCTTCAATGAAATGTGCTTTTGACGAATGATTTGACGACCTAGCACTTTGGAAATAAATTTTTCATATTTTCCAATTTTCTACAACCAAAACTTTATTTTATACGTAAATTCTAAGAATCTACCTTTCAGATAAACGTTTAAGCTTCGAAAAATATTCAGCCGTTTCTGTTTTATAACCAAATGAAAAAAAGAAGGCTTGTTTGGACACCCTGTATTACCTGATGGGAACCTGCATACACTCCTCCACTGCGCCACTTTTCATTTGCCCACGAAATGAAAATTTATTGAGTTAGCACACGGTCACGGTCTCGCTTGTTGCATTGTTGATAATTGTTAGTTTTAACAATCCGTCCTTTTCTTTTCCCCGGATGAATCTGTACGGGGAACGCATTTTCCGTAATTTTTGCTCAACCAGTATGTTTTGTATAGTGTTCTCGTACGATTCAATTAGTGCAATCAATAATACTATGATTTCGGGTTCCT
>NW_026457109.1:0-2047 GCF_943734635.1 Anopheles cruzii | reverse complement strand
CCTTACATTCGGCCATCCTACGAGTGGTCTGGCCCCCAGACCCGATATTCTCTCTCGTTTGAATACCCAAGCATCCCGAAACATACTTTTTTCCCTGGATCAAACACGAAACGCAATGCGATGTGTTTGTCGTCGACGTCAAATTGCACCTTATCACTATGATTGTCTACAAATTTTGTTCGCTTCCACAGGTCAAACTTCCCCCCTTCGTACGCCAAGCCAAGATCATCTTCGTTATTGCTCAATTTCGCCACCTCTTTGGGTGCCTTCCTTACCGCACGGTTCGGGTTCTCGATCTGGATCACACCTTCGGCCCCTTTCGCCGTGTCGTCGCTGGACTCATCCCATCGGAGTCCTCGCTTCCCGCTTCGTTTTCCTCGTCGTCTTCACCATCCTTTTCCCCGTCGTCTTCCCGATCCTCGTCGTCTTCACGATCCTTTTCTTCGTCGTCTTCACCATCCTTTTCCCCGTCGTCTTCACGATCCTCTTCCCCGTCGTCTTCACGATCCTCGGCGTCTTCACGAACCTCGTCGTCTTCACGATCCTCGGTGTCTTCACGAACCTCGTCGTCTTCACGATCCTCTTCCCCGTCGTCTTCACGATCCTCGTCGTCTTCACGATCCTCGTCGTCTTCACGAACCTCGTCGTCTTCACGATCCTCGTCGCCTGCGTTGTGTACGGCTGAACCATCGATCGACGGTCCCTCACTGTTGTAACTTTCGTCCTCTTCGTTGTAATGATCCCTCTGTACAGATGACTCATCTATCGGTTCTGGCATTCGCTGCAGCTCCGACGAATACTCACTATAGCCCTCGAACTGCACCAGTTCCAATTCGTCGATGACCTGTTGCTGCTCGCGGCTTTCCACTCTCTTTGCTGGAACGCACTGTAGGACCCCTTGTAGCTCTTCCATCTTGCTAGTAAACTGCGGCGACACATCTAGCACCTGGACTGTCGGGATCGTCATCACATCGCTGACCAATTTGTGCTGACATCCTGTGTCCACCGTGGTGTCCCGCGTACGTTCTCCAACTCTCACGCACGCTGTTGGTGACGGCCTGATGATGTGTACCTCAGGTTTTACTTCAGTTCTGCACTCCGTGAAGCGATGCCCTTCTCGCCCGTAATTGAAACACTGGCTTGCAATGTGGCCTTGACCACCACAGTTGAAGCAACGTTTCGCTGTGTTCTCCCTTCGTTGATCCACCTTTTCTACACGACGTTCCTCTGGTGCCGTTCTAATAAGGCGACAACTGCTGTTTTCTCTCTTGATGCTCTCGTACACCTTAATCGCCTTTTTTAATTCGGCTATCGAACTTGCAGCGTACAAGCACGCTTTGTTGTGTGCTGCATCCGGTATGCCTTTGGTGACGTACTCACACAACGACGCCTCGTCGACATTGCCTCGTCGACATTGCCTCGTCGCGCCATTGTCTGCATACAATAGACATAGTCCAAGTATGTCTCGTCGGTTTGTTTCGTCCGTTCACGTAGCATTTGGTGCACGTCTGCCGATTTCACCGACGCGCCGAATTCTCGCTGTAGCGCTGCTTTCAGCTTTGGCCAGCTGTTAAGCCCCGTCTCTGCCGCTACGAAGAGTTTGGCAGTGCCGCACAGTAGCCTCCTGGCGTATAGAAACTGTTGTGCCTCCGAGCACCCAAACAATTCGGTGGCCTCCTCGTATTCTGCTATCCAGGCGTCAACACTCACGCCGTCGGGACTAGCAGAAAAAACTCTCCAAGGCTTCGGTTACATCGCTGAACGTGAAGCGTCCTCTCAGCTCCTCGTCTTTTACCTCTGCTACACGCTTCATCCTGCTGTTTCTTGTTTCTACACGTCTGCTGCTTTGTGTGGTTGCTTCGCTTTGCATGTGTCAATGTTCCTGTGCTTTGTTGCCTGTGACCTCGGACACCTCTTGTGACCGTACCTTAGCACTCGCGCCTTGGCAATCTCAAGTCACTACAACACTCACACTCCAACACTACACCCTTGCTCTGCAACACTAGTCACCGATCGCGGGACCTCTCGCACACACTCACAGTTCTCT
>NW_026457108.1:0-2052 GCF_943734635.1 Anopheles cruzii | reverse complement strand
AAACGAACTCTCGAAGATTATACGCGTACTCTTCAAGCAGCAACCCCCCCCCCCCCCCCTCCACCCGGCCCCGCATAACCCCACTCCCCCGGGCGTCGACCGCCGTTCTCGCCCTAATCAACCCATCAACCCATGTCCCGTCAGCCCGGGCGCCGTACGAGTTGTGTGCCGGAGGTTGTGTGGGCCATATTTTATTTAGTTCTCCACTCTCCGCTCTTTAATTTACGGCTTCTTCACCGAAAAATAAAGTCCACCCCTCTGCACACTACACTACTCTGCTTCTTCTCATCTCACCCCTTTTGCGCACCGGCACCGTCTCCCGCGGCAACTCCTGCTAAGGCGGTGAGGCTGAACCACGGGGCATGGGCCGCCCCTTGCCCGGTAACTGTGGTAGCATTCGGGTTTGCTCACTTACCCCGTACCACGTACCACGAGGGCGGAAGGGGATACGGGGCCCTAGGTGGTTAGAGTTGGTCGAGGGCGGACGGGGGCAACCCGCTCGGAGGAGAAGATAAAAATATGATATGATGAGAAATCCATTATAATGAATAATTGAGAACCGGGAACGCCGCCGGGGGGAGTGGGGGAGGGGGAAGGGTTGGTAGTGAGAGGGTCTGGCTGGCAGAGGAGGGGTACGGGTGGCCTCAAGGAATGGATGTGTGGAGAGACTGAAGTAGCGAAGCAGGAAGAAAAGGAGCACCGAGGAGTACATGCCGGTGGTATGGATACGGGTAATTTGGCGGTTATTCCGCTTCCCGAGTGGTTCCCGAACCCACGGGGGGACCCCCGGGCCTCCGGACGAACCGGAGAGACCGAGAGCGAAACCCTTTTTCGCCAACGCACCCACCATCATCACCAAAACAGGAGGGCAGGCATTTGCGATAACGTGATGCTGGTGGGGCTAAACGTGACAGCCGGAGGGGGCACCGCCCCGCGCTGTTGACGGGAAGGCCCGCTGTGTATCGAATTGACGCCTTTTTGTAGAAGCGCATTGCAACGAGGCACCCAAAACTCGGGATCAACCCACGAACGCACTGTGAACTGGCGGAGTGCACAGGAAGTGCCTTCGTGGCCGGTGGGTTGTGAACGAAGAGAAGTGACCGTGGTAGTAGCAGACAATGAAACAGGTATCGCGAACACCGCGGGAAACGGAGACAAGCGCAGTGACGCGGTACGCGGTGGAGTAGCAACTGCAGGATGCAAAGATGCAAAAGGCAAGATGCAAAGAAGCCGAGGGATCACCTGACGTCGGCAACAAGCACGCATATGTCCACACACACCCTCAAACACACACACGCATACACAGACAAAAACACGCACACTTACTCTGGGGCGCCAGACGGTGCTCGTAACAAAAACATGACGTAACCAAATTTGACACTTGATCGATAAGCATGTGTCAAAAGCTTTGTGGCTCAGCGGACCCTGTAGAACACAACACACTTAACACGTAACAACGAGCGTTTGTTTACAAACGTAAGGATAATGTAAGTTCTTATTTGTGTTTTTTTTTGTTTATTTTAACTATAAATTTTTATTGTATTTACACATGCTTACCGAACGGAAAAATTCGCGTTCTCGAACGGAAAAATTCATCCGAGGTCTCGAACACGAATGTCGAACATGAAAATCAGGATTGTGGTTGTCGATTCGAGAAGCTCCGAGTGCTAAATGAGCTAAAATGTGCTAAAAAGCTTAAATGTGAAAGCTTTTCAAGGTCTTTGAGTACGAACTGTCATTTCTGGTGTATTTTTGTAAACATTGTACACACAGATACACATACACAGATAGCAGATCAGCTGTGCGTGCGATTCTTGCTACACTCTGTCAACTTTCTATAGCCGCACCCACGTTTTCAACGTATCTTCGAAACCGTCTTTCCGATTCAACTTCTGCTTTTGGGACTTTTTTAAGTAGGCAAAATTATGAATAAACCCTTTTGGTTGGATTGAAGTTTTATGATTTCTAGCTTTTTATCGACCAAATACGATATAAGCACTGTCAACTTTCTATAGCCGCACCTAATAAAATGATCAATATGCGTGGATTTTT
>NW_026457107.1:0-2053 GCF_943734635.1 Anopheles cruzii | reverse complement strand
CTGCGGCCACCTGACAGCCGAACTGTCGGAGTTTATCCTGCCTAGTGGTTTTTGTTTGTGCGGAAACCATAGAAAAGATGTGCAGTTTGTCGAAAAGCGTTTTGTATTCGGTAAATTTCGGTAAATTGTATAAATCGTGGTTTAACTATTTTTACACTATTCAAACAGCTCCTTGATGAAAGATTTTGTCGTTTCTCCAACCCGATTTGGGCGGTATCTCGTGCCATTCGTGCTCCGACAATTTGACGGTCCGACATTGCTGTCACATTTTGTTTGTAAACAAAACTACTTCTACCGCACTGCGGATGCCGGCTAGTTTTGGTGGCGCATCGTCGCGTAAAAAACGGGTTTCAATCGAATACAATGTCCGAAAGTGAGGCTGGATACGCGGCGTCCGATGTGGAGATTGAAGAAGTCGATGTGTACGAGATGGACGAAGATGTCCTGAAGGAGTTTATCGAAGTGCACGATCTGCCGCGTACGGTGGCTGCTTTGCCACCTCCGAAGGCGGGTCCATCAACCGCGGCAGCCGGAACGGGCTCTTCGGCCCAGTCGGAGTCGGAAACGGACGAAGAAAATACAGAGCAACGGGAAACGCTTATCAAGAAGTTGGTTGCGCGAGAAATTTCCTACACCGAGTACCAGGAACGAATGCAACAGGACGATGACTTGGACGACGAGGATGTCGAAATGGATCGAAGCCGTCACCGCAAGTCGTTCGGGTTCGAGGCTGACTTCAGAACAGCACGAAGAGACGCTTTGAAAGGTAATCTTCAGGGCCCGACGCATCCAGCTTCCGAAGGCAAAAACCCACGGCGGCGGCAGAGACGCCTCCTGCCGCCAGCTCTTCAGGGTCTGATGGGCGAGGCCAATCTCTGCTACGCCCGCGGCGATACAAAGACGGCAAAGGATCTGTGCCTGGAGATCATCCGTCAGGTTCCGTTGGCATACGAACCATTCATTACGCTGGCCCAGATCTATGAGGCCGACGATCCGGAACAGTACCTAGAGTGTTCGCTGATCGCTGCCCACCTGAATCCCTCCGACATCGAACACTGGGTACGCGTGGCGGAGATATCGATCGAACGGGGCAATATTGAGCAAGCGCAAAAGTGCTACACGCGTGCGATTAAAGCGGATCCCAAAAACATCGATGTTCGCCTGAAACGGGCGCAACTGGTCGAAAGCAAGGGCGACGAGAAGCAGGCGTGCAAGTACTACTATGATCTACTGCCGCACGTCCCAAAAGAACAGGGAGACTTTCTCATCTCAAGCGAAGACATCAACCTGCTGCTGGAACTGTTAATTGCCAATGGACTTTACCAACGAGCATTGGACGTTCTAGCGGCACACGCGAATGTTGCAGTCAACGATTCATTCTCCTCAACGGCCACAGAAGCTGACGCCGGACAACGGACAACAGTTTCTGTTTCGATACCGGACGAAATGATACTGGACCTTCGCACGAAGCTGGTCATGGTGCTGGTGCACCTGAAATGCGAACATCTGTTCAACTACATCATCGACGACATCATGGGACACATCGATCCTGAAAGCGGCGGTGACTGCTATCTGGACGTTGCGGAGGCGCTCATGAAGGAAGAGTATTACAGGTATGCGCTACGGCTGCTGGTGCCGTTGATTAAAAGCAATCGCTTTTCCATGGCCGCCGTTTGGCTGCGTTACGCCGACTGTTCGCGATTCGTCGAACAATACGATGAAGCCATCGAGGGTTACCGGCGGGTAAGAGTGCTGCTGCTGCTTGTTGGCGTAGAATATGTTTCACAAACCACCTTCCTTGCCGCCCGTAGGTCGTCTCACTGGCGCGGCATCTGGATGCACGATTGGCGTTGGCAGCGCTGCTGAAGAAACAAGGCAAGTACACTGATGCGCTGAAAGCTTTGGAGCAGGATCCGGAACGCGAATACCTCGATCCGGAGGTACTGCACGAGCGCTGCCTGATGCTCGAAGAGATCGGCTACTACAAGGAGTTTCTCGAGGCGGGCTTCATGCTTCTCGCACGCAATTGCTATCAGCTGAAAAACCGTCACGA
>NW_026457106.1:0-2053 GCF_943734635.1 Anopheles cruzii | reverse complement strand
GTTCTTAAAGTTGCAGCAAGCGTTATCTTGGAGAACTTGCCGTAACTCCTCCCCTCTTAGATTCTTTGTCCGCAAAGATGTTTTGGTTGTTCGTTATGATTTCATCCCTGATTTGTACCGCTTTATTAGGGATGTGATTCTCGTATTCCGGACTTAAATTAATATTTTTATCCCGGAGTGGCACCGGCTTAGTAAGATTTCAATTTTTATATCCCGGAGTTTCACCGGTTTAATAGTTTTCTAACATTTTTATCCCGGAATTGCACCGGTTTAATAGGGTTCTAATCTTTTTTACCCCGGAGTTGCACCGGCATTGTATTAACATTTTTATACCGGACTTGCACCGGTTTCATAGGGTTCTAATTCTTGTATCCCGGGTTTGCACCGGCAATTTATTAACATTTTTATCCCGGAGTTGCATCGGTTTGGTAAGGGTCTAATCTTTTTTACCCCGGATTTGCACCGGCCCTGTATTATTATTTCTATCGCGCTGTTATATCTGAACTTTTTCCTCTTTCTTTTCCTTTTCGCTTCCTTGCTTTTTCGACTGTTGAGTTTCACAAACTGTCTGTGGCTAGTGGCAATTTCTCGTGGCCACAACTTCTTTGTTTCTTTTTTCTCTCTCATATATTTTCTATTTTTTTCTTTTTTTAACATGTTCGTCTCGTATGAAAAAGACGAAGTTATCATTAACTGATGTGAAAATGTCACTTCTTACTTGTATACTCCTAATTGTTCTTATGATCAGTTCTTCTTTTGAAAATGGTCCTCGCTGTGCAGAAGTAAGACTAATTTTTCGGTTGTTTTGAGCATTCCTCCCCCCTAAGAATGTTTAATAAATATTTTGCAATTTTTACAAAATGTCCAATAAACTTTCTATAGAATCCTATCGTTCCTAAAAATCCCCTCAATTCCTTGAGGTTACAAGGTGCAAGAAAGCTGCAGATAGTTTCTGTTTTTTTTGGGTTAGGGTTGATACCTGCGATAACTGATTTCGTTAATTTGTTTGGTTGGCTAAGTGTTTTCTTTGTTGAAAGTTTAGGTTAACAATTGTTGTTGGTGGTGTTACATATTTCTCTTTGAAAAAATGGTTGGTGTGTTTTGTTTTGACCAAATGAAACAAGAACTTCACATGTTTTTTTTTTCCTCGGTACTGTCTAATTCTTTTGTTCTATCTCCTGTATTTGTCACAACCTAATCTTCTATATTTGTCACAAAAGAAGAGATCTTCTCTAACATTTCGGTTGTTTTAACTTTTTTCCTAAATCTTTTTGAGGCTGGCGGATCCCTTGTCTCCTCGGTTAGATTACTGAACGGTTTAGCATGCCCCGTTTGGGCAGTTATTGCTGTTTGTTCAGCCGTATTTCGCACTTAACATGTTCCTATACTTCTTTTGCGATATGCCGTTTGGCCACTTATATCACTAGATACTGAATTTACCGCCTCACGGTGAGCAGGTTTTTGTCTGTCATACACTAACAGTGATTTTTAGTTATCCAACCATGTTTGGTTGCAACTTTTTCGACGTTTGTTGAAGATTTTAAGAATCTCCCGCTTGTCTTCAATAATCTCCTTGCTTTTCTTGTTTTTTCGATCTTGGCGATCGGAACGATTTTCTTCTGTGTGCACAATTTTTTTAAACGATAATGTGCGTTGTACTTCACTTAATACTTACGGGAGCAGAATGGTACTCATTCTGTCGGGGGCAGCCGATTAGACTCCGATGACCCTGGGACGATCGCACTAAGTGCAATAGCGGGAACAGCGCTGACGTCCAAAGTTCCTGGTTGTGAGTCTGTCCTTCCAGTTTCGCCGTGGCTGCTTCGGCTGAGGGTTGTTCCGGATGTCGCAGTGCACCTTTTCGCCGTGCCAGAAGACGCAAATCAGCTGATTGACAATTGATGGCTCTAGGTCCGGTACTCCTGGTTCGCTGGGAGGCTGAAGATGGCTTTGCTCTTAGAAGCTTATACTGTTACTGCTGTCACGGGAACTCCGATTCGGGCGCCAGTTATGTTTCTTTCGATGTGAAACGCTGATCGAAACGCACGGTTCG
>NW_026457105.1:0-2054 GCF_943734635.1 Anopheles cruzii | reverse complement strand
GGGGGGGCTCAACTTTCCCAGGAATTACCGTCCACGGGACAATCGTTCATACGGAAAGTATGTTCTGCTTATGCTCATGCGCCGGGTGTCGGCGGCTGCCGGGTGGCTGCATAATGGCTTCCCGTCGGCACCTGTGCGCCGGGTTCTCGTTATCGCCGCGCAGATGCGCTGAGAAGCATGAGAAGAAGCAGAAAGGGCCGAACACAACCCGTGCACAGTTCAGTGTTCCGAGGCCATTTCCGCCGCACGGTAGCGGCGTTCGAAAATTGTTAATTCGTTGCTGCTGCAGCGGGCCCTTTTTCGGTGTGTGCGTGCGATCCGAGATGCAGTACACGCACACCGCCGAACTCTCCGACAGGGCCACCCATTATGGAGCATAATACCTCAACCGACCGATCGGCGTGAACGCACCGGGTGGCTCGGATCCATGCGCATGCTGTTTAATTGCGGTGGCGTGTTTTCTTGTGGCCTTTGGCTTCGGGCCCAAATGTCCCAGCAAGCAAGCAAGCAACGCGGCCCCACCATTAATATGTTAACCATGGTGTCTTGCCCCTTCTTCGCTTTGGTGCCGCCCAGCAACGTTTGGTGATCATAATCGTTGTCGTCGTCGTCCAGAGCGAGCACAACTCATCTTCCATCGTCAGAACCGGAAGTGACCCATGCAGCGGTGGTCGACAAAATTACATACGACCGCGTACCGCTGTGCGAATGGCGGATTCTGCTGACCACAGGCTGAGAGAGGTTAGTGACCCCAGATGCCACAAGCAGGTCGGCGCAGCTGACTCTACAGATCGGTTGAATTTTGGGACTACCGCCAGCCAGTCGCGGGCCAGAATGCGGAAGAAAGCCACTAACATAAACACAAGGCGTATGATCATAAAAATATAGGTTCGTTCCTCATCCATATTATAATGAGGCGCGCGGCGCACGTCGAGACCATAAACCTGGGGTCTCCCCGAAAGGCAAACTAGTTACAGCCGCTAGCAGCGCCACACACTGTTTACATTGTGGCCCCGAGTGTGTGTGTGTGGCTCTTAAAACTTCATCGACGCCGTTTAATGCGCAAAACTCGCGCGAACCTATTTATCGAAACGCGGCGAGAACTAGAAACCGCCTCGAAGGGAGTCTCCGCTACACTCGGTCCCGGCGTAAGGTCATCGATCAATTCGTGCTCGGTAGCAACGAACGCGAATGGCGGCGGTACGGTGGTACGTGATCTTCGCCGCAATGGCCGAGGCTGATCCGATAAACCCACCCTGGGCCAGGCGAAAGTAAAGACGAAAAACGACAGCCACTAGAGCAGCAGTTGCGTGGCCGCGGACACACACCCTGCGAATGCACCGTGCGACCGCGACGACGGCGCGAAAGCCAAAACATCTCGGCGACGAACACACAGAATGAGGGCAACCTCCATTGCCTGTTGTTTGTTTGGAGGACCACTACACTTTTGCCGAGCTCAGCAGGGTGATCGAGTGATCAAGAGTTGCGGTGCTAACTATCACAAGGGCACTAGGGAGACTATTGATGAAGTCACGCAGTTATCTGCAGGCGCTGCCGGCCGGGGTTTTGGACTCCAAGTGACCAGATCTTGGTGAGTTACTTTCCAAATCGCTTTCTATCGCTGGATTGCAGGCGTAAAGTTCCGTGGCCATATTGCACACGATGCTGGAGTTGGTGTGGACATAAAAATCTAGACGTTGAAGTTGTGTCTCGTAAAATCTGCCCGCTGCACCGCCGTTTGACAGTTTAATTAGCGCTTGATGCATACGGACACCCCGGCTAGGGGTGGCAATAAATTGAAGGCTAGCTCCACCGCTCCGGAGCCGGAGTCGTTGTTGCTGAAATGACGCCCGCGGATAGCCGAGACTGAACAACCAACCAGGGCGCCAGGAGCTGCGACGAATGAAGTCAAAGATCGAATTCAGAGTCGTAGACTGGGCAGGAATTAGTGATCGACCGTTGCGTGTGGGGAGCCGGTTTTGAGAGCTCGGCGATCGCGTGAGTCCGGCCAACCGACCAGAACTGGATCGGTAGATTGATCGCGAAACCCCCCC
>NW_026457104.1:0-2054 GCF_943734635.1 Anopheles cruzii | reverse complement strand
GGGGGGGCTCAACTTTCCCAGGAATTACCGTCCACGGGACAATCGTTCATACGGAAAGTATGTTCTGCTTATGCTCATGCGCCGGGTGTCGGCGGCTGCCGGGTGGCTGCATAATGGCTTCCCGTCGGCACCTGTGCGCCGGGTTCTCGTTATCGCCGCGCAGATGCGCTGAGAAGCATGAGAAGAAGCAGAAAGGGCCGAACACAACCCGTGCACAGTTCAGTGTTCCGAGGCCATTTCCGCCGCACGGTAGCGGCGTTCGAAAATTGTTAATTCGTTGCTGCTGCAGCGGGCCCTTTTTCGGTGTGTGCGTGCGATCCGAGATGCAGTACACGCACACCGCCGAACTCTCCGACAGGGCCACCCATTATGGAGCATAATACCTCAACCGACCGATCGGCGTGAACGCACCGGGTGGCTCGGATCCATGCGCATGCTGTTTAATTGCGGTGGCGTGTTTTCTTGTGGCCTTTGGCTTCGGGCCCAAATGTCCCAGCAAGCAAGCAAGCAACGCGGCCCCACCATTAATATGTTAACCATGGTGTCTTGCCCCTTCTTCGCTTTGGTGCCGCCCAGCAACGTTTGGTGATCATAATCGTTGTCGTCGTCGTCCAGAGCGAGCACAACTCATCTTCCATCGTCAGAACCGGAAGTGACCCATGCAGCGGTGGTCGACAAAATTACATACGACCGCGTACCGCTGTGCGAATGGCGGATTCTGCTGACCACAGGCTGAGAGAGGTTAGTGACCCCAGATGCCACAAGCAGGTCGGCGCAGCTGACTCTACAGATCGGTTGAATTTTGGGACTACCGCCAGCCAGTCGCGGGCCAGAATGCGGAAGAAAGCCACTAACATAAACACAAGGCGTATGATCATAAAAATATAGGTTCGTTCCTCATCCATATTATAATGAGGCGCGCGGCGCACGTCGAGACCATAAACCTGGGGTCTCCCCGAAAGGCAAACTAGTTACAGCCGCTAGCAGCGCCACACACTGTTTACATTGTGGCCCCGAGTGTGTGTGTGTGGCTCTTAAAACTTCATCGACGCCGTTTAATGCGCAAAACTCGCGCGAACCTATTTATCGAAACGCGGCGAGAACTAGAAACCGCCTCGAAGGGAGTCTCCGCTACACTCGGTCCCGGCGTAAGGTCATCGATCAATTCGTGCTCGGTAGCAACGAACGCGAATGGCGGCGGTACGGTGGTACGTGATCTTCGCCGCAATGGCCGAGGCTGATCCGATAAACCCACCCTGGGCCAGGCGAAAGTAAAGACGAAAAACGACAGCCACTAGAGCAGCAGTTGCGTGGCCGCGGACACACACCCTGCGAATGCACCGTGCGACCGCGACGACGGCGCGAAAGCCAAAACATCTCGGCGACGAACACACAGAATGAGGGCAACCTCCATTGCCTGTTGTTTGTTTGGAGGACCACTACACTTTTGCCGAGCTCAGCAGGGTGATCGAGTGATCAAGAGTTGCGGTGCTAACTATCACAAGGGCACTAGGGAGACTATTGATGAAGTCACGCAGTTATCTGCAGGCGCTGCCGGCCGGGGTTTTGGACTCCAAGTGACCAGATCTTGGTGAGTTACTTTCCAAATCGCTTTCTATCGCTGGATTGCAGGCGTAAAGTTCCGTGGCCATATTGCACACGATGCTGGAGTTGGTGTGGACATAAAAATCTAGACGTTGAAGTTGTGTCTCGTAAAATCTGCCCGCTGCACCGCCGTTTGACAGTTTAATTAGCGCTTGATGCATACGGACACCCCGGCTAGGGGTGGCAATAAATTGAAGGCTAGCTCCACCGCTCCGGAGCCGGAGTCGTTGTTGCTGAAATGACGCCCGCGGATAGCCGAGACTGAACAACCAACCAGGGCGCCAGGAGCTGCGACGAATGAAGTCAAAGATCGAATTCAGAGTCGTAGACTGGGCAGGAATTAGTGATCGACCGTTGCGTGTGGGGAGCCGGTTTTGAGAGCTCGGCGATCGCGTGAGTCCGGCCAACCGACCAGAACTGGATCGGTAGATTGATCGCGAAACCCCCCC
>NW_026457103.1:0-2055 GCF_943734635.1 Anopheles cruzii | reverse complement strand
AGAGAACTGTGAGTGTGTGCGAGAGGTCCCGCGATCGGTGACTAGTGTTGCAGAGCAAGGGTGTAGTGTTGGAGTGTGAGTGTTGTAGTGACTTGAGATTGCCAAGGCGCGAGTGCTAAGGTACGGTCACAAGAGGTGTCCGAGGTCACAGGCAACAAAGCACAGGAACATTGACACATGCAAAGCGAAGCAACCACACAAAGCAGCAGACGTGTAGAAACAAGAAACAGCAGGATGAAGCGTGTAGCAGAGGTAAAAGACGAGGAGCTGAGAGGACGCTTCACGTTCAGCGATGTAACCGAAGCCTTGGAGAGTTTTTTCTGCTAGTCCCGACGGCGTGAGTGTTGACGCCTGGATAGCAGAATACGAGGAGGCCACCGAATTGTTTGGGTGCTCGGAGGCACAACAGTTTCTATACGCCAGGAGGCTACTGTGCGGCACTGCCAAACTCTTCGTAGCGGCAGAGACGGGGCTTAACAGCTGGCCAAAGCTGAAAGCAGCGCTACAGCGAGAATTCGGCGCGTCGGTGAAATCGGCAGACGTGCACCAAATGCTACGTGAACGGACGAAACAAACCGACGAGACATACTTGGACTATGTCTATTGTATGCAGACAATGGCGCGACGAGGCAATGTCGACGAGGCGTCGTTGTGTGAGTACGTCACCAAAGGCATACCGGATGCAGCACACAACAAAGCGTGCTTGTACGCTGCAAGTTCGATAGCCGAATTAAAAAAGGCGATTAAGGTGTACGAGAGCATCAAGAGAGAGAACAGCAGTTGTCGCCTTATTAGAACGGCACCAGAGGAACGTCGTGTAGAAAAGGTGGATCAACGAAGGGAGAACACAGTGAGACGTTGCTTCAACTGTGGTGGTCAAGGCCACATTGCAAGCCGTTGCGAACAAAAGGCGATACAGTGTTTCAATTACGGGCAAGAAGGGCATCGCTTCACGGAGTGCAGAACTGAAGTAAAACCTGAGGTACACATCATCAGGCCGTCACCAACAGCGTGCGTGAGAGTTAGAGAACGTACGCGGAACACCACGGTGGACACAGGATGTCAGCACAAATTGGTCAGCGATGTGATGACGATCCCGGCAGTCCAGGTGCTAGATGTGTCGCCGCAGTTTACTAGCAAGATGGAAGAGCTACAAGGGGTCCTACAGTGCGTTCCAGCAAAGAGAGTGGAAAGCCGCGAGCAGCAACAGGTCATCGACGAATTGGAACTGGTGCAGTTCGAGGGCTATAGTGAGGATTCGTCGGAGCTGCAGCGAATGCCAGAACCGATAGATGAGTCATCTGTACAGAGGGATCATTACAACGAAGAGGACGAAAGTTACAACAGTGAGGGACCGTCGATCGATGGTTCAGCCGTACACAACGCAGGCGACGAGGATCGTGAAGACGACGAGGTTCGTGAAGACGACGAGGATCGTGAAGACGACGAGGATCGTGAAGACGACGGGGAAGAGGATCGTGAAGACGACGAGGTTCGTGAAGACACCGAGGATCGTGAAGACGACGAGGTTCGTGAAGACGCCGAGGATCGTGAAGACGACGGGGAAGAGGATCGTGAAGACGACGGGGAAAAGGATGGTGAAGACGACGAAGAAAAGGATCGTGAAGACGACGAGGATCGGGAAGACGACGGGGAAAAGGATGGTGAAGACGACGAGGAAAACGAAGCGGGAAGCGAGGACTCCGATGGGGATGAGTCCAGCAACGACACGGCGAAAGGGGCCGAAGGTATGATCCAGATCGAGAACCCGAACCGTGCGGTAAAGAAGGCACCCAAAGAGGTGGCGAAATTGAGCGATAACGAAGATGATCTTGGCTTGGCGTACGATGGGGGGAAGTTTGACCTGTGGAAGCGTACAAAATTTGTAGACAATCATAGTGATAAGGTGCAATTTGACGTCGACGACAAACACATCGCGTTGCGTTTCGTGTTTGATCCAGGGAAAAAAGTATGTGTCGGGATGCTTGGGTATTCAAACGAGAGAGAATATCGGGTCTGGGGGCCAGACCACTCGTAGGATGGCCGAATGTAAGG
>NW_026457102.1:0-2055 GCF_943734635.1 Anopheles cruzii | reverse complement strand
AGGAAGAGATGGCCGAAATCCGGTGACGACTGGTTGTGGTGCGCCGAGATGCCAGTCACTGGGCCGAGGTGCTTCTCGTAGGTTTCCCCAATACCGGACCGATTGCCATGGCGGCTGGCCGAGTACACGTACCCATCTTCGCTGCCCAGTACGAAGTTGTTTACCTCGTTATGCGGGAAGGCCATGCACGTGACCGAAATCGCCTTGGACTGGCGGTGTTGCAGTTCCAGCACATCCTGTGGCTGGGAGAGCATGTCGAGACTCCACGAGCAAAGCTTGCCGTCTGAGCTTATCGAGATGACGTTATGGGCATTCTGCGTGCCCACCATCGAGAGGCAATAAACGGGTTGCTGGAAGAAAACAACGATAAAAACATTTCCCATTGAAAGCCGGCCATCGACTATGGCGTCCGGATGCATCACTTACCGTATGAGCGCTAGCGCTGAGTGGTGTACGTTGGATCGGTGTTCGCTTCTGTACCCGATTGTCCCACAGTACGATCTGCCCGGAGTAGGTCCCACCCAGGATTAGATTCGGGTGAAACTTCGCGAAGCAGGTCGATATGACGGCGCTCTGACAGTGGAACACCTCCTCGGGCGTTTGTTTCTTGAACTTTGTGTTCCACACAATCACCACGCCGTCTGGTTCGTTCGGGCACTCCTCGTTGCTGTGGTACGAGGCAACCATTAGCTCCGGATAGTACGTGGACCAGTCGAACGACGTAACGCATCGGTTCTTCGACCAGCGATCGCAGTAGAAAGAACGATTGAGTGACAGGCGAGCTTGGGTTTTTTCATCACTAGAAAGACACCAATGGAGGAACCATGTTTTTTTAACATCTCAGAATACATATCAATCGAAATTTGGAACGAAAATAACTTACCCCATATCATCTTCATCACTGCCTCCAATGTAGTCGGTGTAAATGTCGACCTTCTCGGACAGTGCGCGCTCCATAACTTTGCCAGCGCGCAGTATGAATCGTTGAAAATCTTCCGACAGAATAATCATTTGCTTCTGCTCGGCGGACAGTTCCTTCACTGTAAATACAGAAATTCGCATGAGGGGCGCCGTTTCGAAGCGAAAGCACACTCTTTCCTTACCTTCCTTCAGATCGTCCTTCTTCTGCTCCTGGGGTGTTATTGCCGGGGCCACTTCCTTCACCGTCGGTAAACCGTGCGGCAGAATGCCGGGGGGCAGCTTCGAATGGAATCCGTGGTCGATGTGAGTCAAAGAGTTTTCCTCATCGTCACCTTGACCGTCGCCATAAGTAAGCACTGCATAAGTAAAATTGTTTCTAATTTTCCGATTTCTATTTCTTTATTTAATTCCTTCACTCTTTTACTTGAATTCCGGACTCTGCTCAATGTTGCCATAGAGCATACGGTCGAGCAAATAACTACAACTCCTACATTGAAATAGCTTCGTATATGGTAACAATGAAAAAGTAAAATGCCATCTGCGGTTGTATTTCTCCACCCATTGTTTCTCACCAAAAGTTATAGAGTTTCGAAGTATTAGTCACCGAAAATAAGCGCACAGTTGAAAACCTATTTGTTACACTACACAATGTACTACGATCGGATTTCGATCGGTGATCGTTACTAAAGTCAGAGATCAATATCCAAATGATGTCACTCCAATGATCCGTGGGCTTAATGAATTGTTTTTGTTTAGTATATGTTAGTAATCTACCAGAGGCAACATTTGCCAAGGCCTTGTGACAGGGTCAGGTTATTATCGTTGGTGGTTGGTAAAGGAAACAATTGTTGGAAGCAAACTAGAGCTACAATTAGAAAACAAAGAGAGTAGAGAAAGAGAGAGAGTTCGACACCCAGAGAACCAGAGAAGTTAAACAATTCTTTGTGCACTGGTTGATCGTTCATACGATCGCTTTAGGTAGCAAAGCTGCGAGAAGTTCAACAAAACTTTGTGCACGGGTTGATCGTTCTTCCGATCGACTTAGGAAGGAAACCTCACCTTTGGCAGTTGCAAACACACATTTCCAAACTAGACTCATGCAAAATAATGAAAATTATACATACAGCGTTTGTG
>NW_026457101.1:0-2055 GCF_943734635.1 Anopheles cruzii | reverse complement strand
CGCGAGGGTAGCTGGCTGAGTGGTAGGCGTGGGGTCGGGGGGGGTGTCGTCGAAGGTGACGGTTAAGCTGTTTGCCGATTATTCATGGAAAACAACCGAAAATCATAATCATAACCGGCTCACTAGCATCATGTTTTGATGTTTTTTTTTCTCTCTCTCTCTTTTCGGGCACTTCCTCTCCTACCACATATCCTTTTTTCGAGCCGTCTACACATATCTTCGTGTTTGCGGTAAAATATTCATCGATTCGGATAATTCGGATAATTTGACAGCGATTGTAATAGGACCTTTATTGGAACGTTTCCCGAGGTACTTGTATTAATGTACTGTATTATATTGGCGAACTTATATTACCAGTATAGTATATTATACTAATGGACCTCTGCTGAGATTATTACTCATACTGCTGATACTGCTGATCAAGCGATTATTAACTCATAATAAAAGTAGGCTGGGGAAAAAGTAATCCATTAGTTTTGGGTGGAATTCAAAACTATATTTAACAGGTTTCCAATAGCTCGATTTGCGTCAAATATGCGGCATTTTATTGAAAAATTTGTTTCCTTTTGAAAAATACCTTCATAATGCCTCCTCTTGTCTTAGAAGGCTTAGCCGTTATTGGCAAAGAAAAATTCGAGAAATACCTTTTCACAATCACACTGGTTTAGATCTCAATTTTTCATCACTTAGGAAATTTTGTAATGCGCGAAAAAGGTTTCAATCGCTTGGTGCAAGGTCCAGTCTATATAGCGGACTAGTTTTCGTTGAATATTGTCGTATGTATCTTATTTCTCATCCCCAGTATCCATCCGTTTAACAAAAGGATCGATTGCATTTTCTTTGATCCAAAATTCGCTGAAGGAAATTCGATCCATCACGTTTTTTATGTAAATTGGTGTGGCTCCTAAATATCGAGCTTCTTTGTGAATCCAGCTTTGCGCAAATGGCTTTAAGCTGTTCGACCATTGATCTTTACCTCCGATGCTCCGATGGCCGATGCTCTGATTACTAACATGCCGATCACCTTTGATTATTTCTGTGATTTTATGGACATTTTCGATGCCGTATCTGCCTAGGGGTCAGCGCCCTAACTTGAATTTTCGCCTTTTTCAAAGAAAAATTGTAAAATATGCCCAATTTTCTCTTTGGTGACTTCCATTGTTTACTACACCCTGTAACTTATAAATTATCAGCCTTTAAATAGGACTAAACTTAAAACTGTACGATCACTAAAGTCTGTACAATCACTACTCGGTCACTAAAGTAATCTACCGAGAAAATAATGGACTGCTTTTTCTCCAGCCTAGTATTTTGATTCATGATAACTTCAAGCCCCTGAGCACTTGACAGAGTTTCACGTCAGCTGTTGGCCTCGAAAGTAGACCAAGTTGGCTCAGCATAAAACGCGCTGCCTATTCCTACTTGGCCTACAACCACTTGGGCATCGGTGGCTCGGTCGGCTCAAGCCGTTCTCGCGTCGTATTGATGCTGCGACATTTCTTGCCCCAATTAGGTTTTTTTCTCCCCAACTCCCTGCTTGAAACGATCGCCTGTGATCGGGAACATTCACCAAACATTACGATGTGTTTACCTTACCCTTTTTTCCGTCTCGTAAAAAAATTGTGCGTTTCTTGTTTATTTAACAAATTAAATAAACAAATTTAACAAATAAATAAACGATGGAATTAACGAGAAATTAAAACCTTACTAAAAAGGTAAGCTTCAAAACCGGGTTCACTCACAAGGTGTTCAAAAACTTAGCTACCTTCACACTAAAGTTTGCTGGTTTATAAACAATTTTTATTTAAAAACAAAATTCATCTATCCTCGAACATCCT
Source organism: Anopheles cruzii (assembly GCF_943734635.1). Lineage (NCBI taxonomy): Eukaryota > Metazoa > Arthropoda > Insecta > Diptera > Culicidae > Anopheles > Anopheles cruzii. Next base: position 217 of record NW_026457101.1, on the reverse strand, counting down.
GAACTAGGTGCAATGCAAAGACATACAAATTAACTTTAAACACCTACACCCCTACATCGTTTAAGTCATTGCGCTGGGGTAGAAGTGAGTAGCGTAGAGTGTAAATCTTGGCCACCAGGCATCAATGAGAACCAAAAACGTGACTTCCGGCCATCGGGCCGTCAGTAACATCAAACGTCAGTTGGGCTGCTAAATGGACACGATAATTGTGGGATAT
>NW_026457100.1:0-2056 GCF_943734635.1 Anopheles cruzii | reverse complement strand
TCGTGACGGTTTTTCAGCTGATAGCAATTGCGTGCGAGAAGCATGAAGCCCGCCTCGAGAAACTCCTTATAGTAGCCGATCTCTTCGATCATCAGGCAGCGCTCGTGCAGTACCTCCGGATCGAGGTATTCGCGTTCCGGATCCTGCTCCAGAGCTTTCAGCGCATCAGTGTACTTGCCCTGTTTCTTCAGCAGCGCTGCCAGCGCCAATCGTGCATCCAGATGCCGCGCCAGTGAAACGACCTACGGGCGGCAGAGAAGGTGGTTTGTGAAACATATTCTACGCCAACAAGCAGCAGCAGCACTCTTACCCGCCGGTAACCCTCGATGGCTTCATCGTATTGTTCGACGAATCGCGAACAGTCGGCGTAACGCAGCCAAACGGCGGCCATGGAAAAGCGATTGCTTTTAATCAACGGCACCAGCAGCCGTAGCGCATACCTGTAATACTCTTCCTTCATGAGCGCCTCCGCAACGTCCAGATAGCAGTCACCGCCGCTTTCAGGATCGATGTGTCCCATGATGTCGTCGATGATGTAGTTGAACAGATGTTCGCATTTCAGGTGCACCAGCACCATGACCAGCTTCGTGCGAAGGTCCAGTATCATTTCGTCCGGTATCGAAACAGAAACTGTTGTCCGTTGTCCGGCGTCAGCTTCTGTGGCCGTTGAGGAGAATGAATCGTTGACTGCAACATTCGCGTGTGCCGCTAGAACGTCCAATGCTCGTTGGTAAAGTCCATTGGCAATTAACAGTTCCAGCAGCAGGTTGATGTCTTCGCTTGAGATGAGAAAGTCTCCCTGTTCTTTTGGGACGTGCGGCAGTAGATCATAGTAGTACTTGCACGCCTGCTTCTCGTCGCCCTTGCTTTCGACCAGTTGCGCCCGTTTCAGGCGAACATCGATGTTTTTGGGATCCGCTTTAATCGCACGCGTGTAGCACTTTTGCGCTTGCTCAATATTGCCCCGTTCGATCGATATCTCCGCCACGCGTACCCAGTGTTCGATGTCGGAGGGATTCAGGTGGGCAGCGATCAGCGAACACTCTAGGTACTGTTCCGGATCGTCGGCCTCATAGATCTGGGCCAGCGTAATGAATGGTTCGTATGCCAACGGAACCTGACGGATGATCTCCAGGCACAGATCCTTTGCCGTCTTTGTATCGCCGCGGGCGTAGCAGAGATTGGCCTCGCCCATCAGACCCTGAAGAGCTGGCGGCAGGAGGCGTCTCTGCCGCCGCCGTGGGTTTTTGCCTTCGGAAGCTGGATGCGTCGGGCCCTGAAGATTACCTTTCAAAGCGTCTCTTCGTGCTGTTCTGAAGTCAGCCTCGAACCCAAACGACTTGCGGTGACGGCTTCGATCCATTTCGACATCCTCGTCGTCCAAGTCATCGTCCTGTTGCATTCGTTCCTGGTACTCGGTGTAGGAAATTTCTCGCGCAACCAACTTCTTGATAAGCGTTTCCCGTTGCTCTGTATTTTCTTCGTCCGTTTCCGACTCCGACTGGGCCGAAGAGCCCGTTCCGGCTGCCGCGGTTGATGGACCCGCCTTCGGAGGTGGCAAAGCAGCCACCGTACGCGGCAGATCGTGCACTTCGATAAACTCCTTCAGGACATCTTCGTCCATCTCGTACACATCGACTTCTTCAATCTCCACATCGGACGCCGCGTATCCAGCCTCACTTTCGGACATTGTATTCGATTGAAACCCGTTTTTTACGCGACGATGCGCCACCAAAACTAGCCGGCATCCGCAGTGCGGTAGAAGTAGTTTTGTTTACAAACAAAATGTGACAGCAATGTCGGACCGTCAAATTGTCGGAGCACGAATGGCACGAGATACCGGCCAAATGGAGTTGGAAAAACGGCAAAATCTCTCATCAAGGGGCGTTTGAATAGTGTAAAAATAGTAAAACCACGTGTTATACAATTTACCGAAAGAATACGAGCTACGATAAAACCCTTTTCGACGAACTGCACATCTTTTCTATGGTTTCCGCACAAACAACAACCACTAGGCAGGATAAACTCCGACAGTTCGGCTGTCAGGTGGCCGCAG
>NW_026457099.1:0-2057 GCF_943734635.1 Anopheles cruzii | reverse complement strand
GGTCGTTCGGTGGACGGCGAACCGATCGGACAGCATCGAAAGTAAAACTAAAAACTAATAAGAAACACACACATCTAAATTTAAATTAACTAAAATTGCATTCTACAAAACATGTGCCGCATAGTTGTCCTCCAGTCGGCAGGATGAGTGTGCACAATGCAACACAAGAGAAAAGTACGGGCTACGATTTATCGAAATCGAATAGAACACGAACGTAGTAGAGGTACCGCGGAAAAGCCGGTACCGGTCCGCACTAGGTGCTAGTTTCGCATCAGGGCGAAGAATTGAGGACGAATGAGATAGGCAGCAGCATGGCCGCGGGGTTTCGCTCTGATCGTTTTCCTATTTAGCTTCTCTGTTTCTACGAGCGCCGCAACCGTTTTATTCGTACGGAAAAATATACTAACGGTGCCATCGTTATCACTAAAGGTGTTTCTGAAATCGCTTAGGCAAGGTGTTGGGTTACCACTAGAATCATAACCGTACCGGCTATTGATTCGTTTCCATTAGTTGATTACCAATTTGAGCTCTGCGCAAGATGCATAGGAAACAAAGGCACAGCGCGCCGCAGTAATTATGTTATTTTGCTCCGAGGCGCCGAACAAATATTGAAAAACCAAAATGAACCACTAGAGTTAGGTAGCTGCGAAGTAGCATTGCTAGATGGATAGAGTAAATATCACCTACTGAAACAAACATAAACTGGCCAATTATAATAAATCGTTAATGAAGCAACTAGTAATCAAGTAAACTAGCTACGATGTGAGCGAGCAGCAAACAGCATCCAACTGAGACAAGAAAACGATTAACAAACGGAGAAGGAAAAAGAACAAACAGAAAGATAAAAAAACAATAAACCTGCTCGCTCACAGTACACAAACCATAGCCGAAAATACCGCGAGTCCGCTGACCCGACTGGCCGCACCGTGTCAGCAAACGGTGTTGATGAACGTCATTATAGCATATATTTAAATTTATTAATTCATTAATTGAATCCTTCTAAAACTACAACTAAAAGAAAGAAAAGAATGAATCAACCGGACGCAGGAGGCGAACGAACAAACAAGGAGAAAAAAGAAATAAAAGCGACAAAATTAAGAATATATATGAGATATATAATGCTTTGTTAAATGTAAATGTTGTGTATAGGAAATAAAACGTACACAATTTTAAACATTTCTCTGTGACTCTGGCAAATTTTTGTTTGGGAACGCATGCAACCGCGGGAACGGGACCCACATACGGGATTGCGTGGGTCATTGATATGAGTTTCAATTGTGAAACAACCAATGATATTGCAGAACTATTCGACAAAAGCGACAGTCAAATCAAGGGCTATGAAAATGAAGCTGGTAAGTATAACAAAATCTAGGCCGGCCGAAGAGTCGGTTGAACGATTTTCCTGGGCGGGATCTTCAAGTCAACCATTAAGAAATATTTCAACGCCGCTATGCCATCCGAAATGTTTCATCACATGTTCTATATCAACCGGCAACACTGGATAAACAGCATCGCTGTCAAACCAACATCGCTGTCAAAGCACGGTTGTTGATAAACCATTCGACCATTGCGGCTTCAAATCGAATCGCAGCTTATTTTTCCGCTTTTTCAGGATGGATGTAGAAGAACTGTTGTCGTTTAAGGTAAATAGACAACGAAACAAACTCCCATTTTTGGCTTCATGCTGAAACTTCCTGTAATGTTTTGAACCAGCCAGAGCAAACGCCTAAACGGCCGTCGGATTTCGAAAGAGGTGATAACGACGAGGACGAAGACGATGGTAGCGGTTCTCCCGCCACGGCCGGGCCGCGAAATTCCAAAGTACGCCGCACCGAACCCGACCCGTCTGCCGGTGCTCGGGCCGCTACCAAACCGGTGCTACCGGCTAAAGAGCCACAGATCAGCGAGCAGGAGCGACTAGACATCCTAAAGTTTGTCGAAACCGAGGAACCAGACGGTGAGGTGCTTGACGAGAGTGGACTGAAAAAGATGCTCCTTCTGTTCGAAAAGCGTGTCCTGAAGAACCAGGAAATGCGCATCAAGTTTCCGGACAATGC
>NW_026457098.1:0-2061 GCF_943734635.1 Anopheles cruzii | reverse complement strand
AGATCCAATGAGCATGTTCACGGATTAGCCACCCCATTCCTTGGGACTGGCGCCGGTGGGAGATAAAGCCCTCCGGGCGGAGCATGCAGCTGCGCCCAGCGACTAAGCAAATAATCGTCCTCTGGACTGCCGGACTTGCGCCCAAACGGGAGAAGCAACGGTTGCGGGCTCAACGATAAAACGGAGCCACTCAATCCGTTCATGAACAGCGCACACAGCACAGCGCAGCCATTTTTATCCACCACCTGAGATGGGTATTGATTTCCTCTCGAAGGATTCGGGAAGGCTGCCGTGGACAGCTCGGTGTCAGACCCTTGGACGTCCATCTAAGGCGATAGAAAAATGGTGCACGGGACGCACGCAGGGACGTCGTTTAAAAAAGTACCTGTTTCGGGGAGTTTTTGCATAGATTTCCCTCAACATTTTCCCGAGACCGGCGTGACGTGGCTCATTTTTCAGCACAACATCACGGGCAGCAGCGAGCCGAGTCGATTGCCGGGACAGATAGACGCTTCTGGTACCGATTTTTCTCCTGTCAAGAGGAAACTTCCCTCGCGCGCGGTCGACAGACAACACCCGACCGGGCAAAGCGAAAGAGAGCCCGCCACCCGCCAGACATTTTCCGACATTGTTGTTGATCATCAGATCCGTGGGGCGCTGAAGCGGCTGCTGAAGAAGAAAATCGAGAATCATGCTTCCGCGCCTGGGACTGGAAAAACGGTGGAAAATGGTAAGAAAAACGGAAACAATACAAAACAACAAAAACCGGAACCGCATCATAAACAGGGATTTTCCCGCTCCGCTATTTTATCCCCGCAATAATGACCATAATTGCAATCATGAAGCGAAGTCAGCGGCCAGAAGCGGACTCCAGGACACACAATTGTTTCCGTCGCTCGTTATATTGCTCGATTTTCCGCAGCTGATCAAAGCTCCCCCGGGATTGGCCGTTATTGTGGCCGGGGATCAGCGAACATTATTGTGTTCAACCCGGCCCGACAAGCAGCGCCGGAGATATCGAAGAAACGGAATGAATAATTCTTTGTGAATCGCAAGGATCAGCAACCAGTTTTTAAGGGGTTACACTTACACATAGAAATTGTCGATAGTTGTTGGTGTTTGGATTACGTACCTGCAAGAAACAATAAAACATGGGTTAGTTTGCGATAAAATCTCGAAATTGTCGTCCATCCAAATGAATGTCGCTAACCGAAATGCAACCACTAATCCCGCACGCTAATGGATGGCGTATCTTTAATTTTGCGATTATTAAATTGCGTTCTCCATTCGCTTCAAATGACAACTGCCCCGGGTTCCATTTCAATCTTCTCGATCCGCCCCACCACCACCGTACGGGACGTGAGGCTGCAGTTTTACTACTGCGCCACACTGCGACACAGACGGAGCCAGACAGAGCAGCGCCTGAGGTCTGTGAACGATGGATAACGTAATTTGTCTAATTAGGAACAGAGGCAGCAGAACCAGCGGGAGAGAAGAAAAAAAATATCCGGGCACAACACACAGTGATGCCGGCACTTCCGGCGACGCCAATCAACCGGAAAGCGGATCGCTTGCAATCGCCATTTTATTGTCCCTGCCGCCATGCAGTTCTGCTTCTACCGGTGAAGCACAATCGAACTCAGATGGGACTGACCACTTTAAATCGAATCCTACGTGACGTTGCCATGTGGATGTGCTAACTGGCCGTTAGGATGTTCCGGTATTCGATTTGATTTTCCTGCACCTGCAGCTGCAAGCACCCGATGGCGACATTTGTTTTGGGCCAGGTGTAAGGATAATGGAACGGTTTCGTGAAGTGAAAATTCCACTATCGTAGCAAAGACAAATGAGAGAGCTCTTCGCCTGGCACGGACCACAAAAGGACCCTTTGGACGGTCAACTCTTCGCAGACAGATTCCCGTGGGTCCCGCGCGGGAGAACGAACTCGGTGGTGGCTGGCAAAAGGAAAGAAAGCGCATAACGAGCATAAGAAGTAAAAGTGCACCGGTGGGAGAAGAAGTAAAACTCCACTCGGAAGATAATCAAGCTTTCCTTTATCGG
>NW_026457097.1:0-2062 GCF_943734635.1 Anopheles cruzii | reverse complement strand
GCGTGGCGCAAGTAATATTGTAGCTGAAATGCTAACAACGTGTCTGCCTACAAAAAATAAGTATTTCCCCCCGTCAGTGGCGTTTTTCAGTCTCTCGGAAGCTCACTCGGTTACGTAAAACGTGGGCAAGCATTTAGTGGAAAGCCGTAACGTCACCGATCATCGAAGCAGCGTACCCCAGCTTCCGATTCATTGCTATTCGAAGTGAACCGCTTTGTCGGCTACTTGTCTTGGTCCTTGCCTCAGGGCTTTGATCGATGAGAGCGATGGAGACACCCGCAGTGGCTGACGTTAAGTGACGGGCGAATCGAACTATCTGGACAGTAATTATTTGAAACAATATTGAGACGGATTGGGTTTCCCAAAGTGCCCAAAGTGTAAGTTAGACCAAGTGGAGATACGATACGGCGAAAATGGGTATTTTAAATATTCGTCAGTTTTACGGTAAGTGCAGCTGGATCGTTTCGTTGGCTGCTTCGCCATCATGACGTTTCGTTTCGGATACGGATACGTTTCGAAACCAATCAAAAGCATTCGGAAATAAGCGACCCTCCACTGATTTGAATAATAGAGATATGACAGTAAAGGAATGGATGGATTCGCCAGTTTCTTATTGAGAAAGTTTCATTTTGGTCCGTAACATTAGTTTATCGGTTTTTATCGGACGCCTTGTCTCTGTTCGATGAAATGAAAAAAAATTTGAGTGGATCGTTCTTTAAACTATATTATATACTTCCAAATGTACAGTGTTTCCAAAAAAATACAAACCAGTTGTAGCAGAGGAAATGAATGTAGAAAAATGAAGAGAGTGTACTCCAAAGAGCATCGTTTATAACACGTAAAGATGATGGGAATTGGAATAACCATTATTTGCATCAACACCCATGAAAATTTACATTTCCATCCGCGAAAATAACCACCTACAAATGAGAGGTACTTTGCTCGCATGTTTCGGATCATTTTGCATTTTGGAAACACTCCCCGTGGGCCCGTTAGTTGCAGCCGACCCGTTTCGCAACGGTTGCGGAAGAATTTGGCCCTTTTTTGTTTCTCGTTCGTTACTGTTTTGCGTTTCATTCGTGCACTTCCCTGCCGGTTGCCTTGCTAAACTCTCCATTTGCATCTCTCGTTGCAGAACCAGAAGCGGAGGATCTGCCGGTTCCGGCCCGCTACTATCCGGATTCGCTCGTCGAGCTAACGCGCACGGCTCGCTTCACCGAGGACGAGATCAAGCGCATCTACCGTGGCTTCAAGGCCGAATGTCCCACCGGCATCGTGAAGGAGGACACGTTCAAGGGCATCTACTCGCAGTTCTTTCCGCTCGGTGGTGAGGATACCATGTAAACAGGGCCATCCGTAGATGCTGCTTCCCAAACCATTCACCATTCAGCTGTCTCACTCTGTCCCGCTCTCTGTCTCACTCTCTGTCGGAAGTCGTTGTCCCGGCTGTCGGCTGTTTCTTCCGTGCTCTGGTTTTTGGGCCGTCAAGATGTTCGCGAATTCGAACCTTTTGACTGCGGCCCAGCGGCGTCCGGTGCTATGGCCAGGGGCAAATAGTCGTTGCAAGAGAAGGCTGTGTCCGTGCAGTTGGGGCTGCATCATTTATGGATGACCCATTTTTCTCTACATCACTTTTGCTTTTGCACTTTTATTTCTATCCTGTTGCGCTTGAGCTGCTTCGTGTTTAGAGCTTTAGACGTGTTTTATGAGGTTCTTTGCGCATGGCTTGCTTATGAATCACGGGCTACTTATTGCGGGCCTACTTTAACTGCTGGTTTTTATTAGCATTCCTCGTTATTTCTTGAGGAGTCGTGGTTTTGGCTATTTATTATGGCTGTTTGGCACCGTTGTTTTACAAATTTCTTCAATGGCTTTGGCTCCATTTCTTTTTGTTGAAAAGAAAGTGTAAATGGCACCGAATCGATAAGTATGATTGATTGATTGATGTACTGGTTAGCTGACAGGTAAAACAGAAGGCCTTGCCCAAGATTATTCTCCTGAACCGAATAATGTCGACGTAGAAATCGTGCGCCTGGCCTGCGAAACAACCGGACCATCATCA
>NW_026457096.1:0-2063 GCF_943734635.1 Anopheles cruzii | reverse complement strand
TTCGGTTCGCTTCCGCGCGGCAATAAAATGCGGTTTGCTATTTTTCCACGCAACGCAACGCAACGCAAGTTTTACCGTTAGCTGTTTGCTCTCGAACAAGTTTCGTAAGTTCTACGAATTGTTTTGGGCCCGTTTTGTTTTTTGTTTTGTGGCGCAAGTTTCTTTCCGGTCACGAAGAAATTGATCTTTTACGCAGAGACCGCGACACGTGGAAAGCGATCACTTCCTGTTCTCGGCGTTTTTTCGGGCGGAAAAAAGCGCGGCCAGAGAGACCAAGAAATGTCACGGACCTCATAAACGACCCCTCAAGGGGGATCACTTTACGCCAGAGCAAGAAAAAAACGTGAAACAGGAAAAAAAATTAAAATGGAAACATAACCTCCAACGAAGCATTCCTTTCGCCCGAGCAGACGCGGACCCGCGGAAACCTTTAAAATTCTTCCCGCGAAACCCGGCGGCAGGCGTGCGGCGCGGGATGAACATTTTTTTGTTCCCCAATCCTATAGAGAGGAAGGTTTTCATTTCACCGACCGACCGACCGACCGCCACGACAGTGGATGGGAGAAGAAACAGCGGAACAAGACTTTTGTTCTTTGGCGGCCACTTTGACCGCGGTTTGTGTCCGCCGCCGCCGCACTTCTGGTGATCTTCAAATTTCTGGAGGAGAATATAAAAGGTCCAAAAAATTCGTACCCAAAATAATGCTCTCTCATTCACGTGACCTTCGAGAGAACGGTTCCGCGGACAAACCCGCGTCGTAGTTGGGTTTTCAATTAAGTTTAATGAACTCACCGGGCGAGCGACTTGAAGCCGCCCGAGAGGCCCATGTTGGTTGAGTTCTTTTGTGGACAAAATTAATAAAACTTGTAACCGAACGAATATGAACAATGTGGGCTGCTTGCTACAATTTGAGATGATTACATGTTCGCTGCAGGGCGCGACCAACGCGGCAAAGCATAAACGTGGAAAAAAGTCTGTAGAACTAAGTGCCGTGGAGGAGTCTCTTCTCGGCATTCCAGCATAAAACAAATATTTAACTTCTCCGGCGCGGCGGCCGAAACGAAAACAATATTTATTTATCAGCAGAAGTCGTCGCCGCGTGCTGGTTGCTTTCGTTGTGAGTTGCATATCCGGACCCACCCGACGCTGTTCCCGCACACTGTAATCGAAAGGAACCGAGGAAACCCACCGAGTGGGAAGCCGATTAACCGGAAACCGGAAGCTGAGAAAACTTGGGATGACGCAAACATACACGACACGGTGGTTCTGTTGTGGTGGAAGCATAACAAAAATGGCCCCCAAAAAACGTCTTTCTTGGAACCGTGCTTAGAGTCTTTCTTGGAGGCGATCGACTGGAGTCCACGTTCCGGAGAGCTAGGCACGTTTGAAGGTTAGGAAGCAACCGTCTGGGAACACACGTTGCACGGCCACAGTCAACAACCACGATTTGCAGAAAATCCAAATCAAAGCCGCAATCGAGGGAACTGATGGACACGAGTTGGGTTTTGTGGTTTCTATTACCTCTGTGACGCGAGCGTGCGCGCACAATAACAATCGGCCAATTTAGAGAACTGCGTGACTCTGTACGGCTGAGGAAATGGCCACAAAATGTGGCATGTGTGTGTGCGAGACACGTGATTGTAGTCAACGGTAGTCCGTGGAAAATGGAAAGAGTCTTGAGAGAGCGTGCAGCCAAAGCATAACATGATCGTGGCCACAAGGCTGATGATTCCTGCAAAAGAAGCCACTAAAATTTCAAATCGACGCCATTGTGACAGTTGCCTTTACAATGAAATTAATCCTAAAACGGCTTCACGGACAACAAAATGACGTCGCGCATGACGCATGTCAGATGCGAAGGGCTTGCCGTAATCGACCCCCAAAATGGCTTCCTTCTTTTTTGTGGGGATTGGAGTTATGAAAAATTAAATTCACCAACCGCGAACCAGCCCGGGGCGGCGGGTGCTTTATTACGACAAATTTGCTGGCTGGCTGGCGGGTTCGGGGTCTTTTGTCCATAAACATCCGCCGTCGCTGTCGTCGCCGCCGGCTTATGTTTATGG
>NW_026457095.1:0-2063 GCF_943734635.1 Anopheles cruzii | reverse complement strand
GAACCATGGCGGACCGCCGGCGAAACCACGCTTAGCCAGAGCCAAATGTCGGCACGCCAGGGAACGGCACGAGACTTACCACCGTTCTCCGGCAAGCCCGAGGAATGCCCATTATCCATGAGCCCGGCCAAAAGAGCGCTGAGAAAACTGGAGTTAATGCGCACACTGGCCGAAATGCGTAGAGAGTGCCCGGCCAAAAGTGCACAACGAAGTTTTGAGATAATGCGCACACTGAGTGAAATAAGTACAGAGTTAAGGGCGCTAAACGAAGAAGAAGCGCGTGAACGAGAAAGCGCTTACGGTGGCTACGGGATCAGCGCACACAATGGCGACCGAGAGATGAGCACATACGGCGGCTACGACGCCAGAGTGTACGATCGCTACCAGGCGCCGGATACAGGAAGCGGAGTGCCACATCCGTGGCTCGTGAGTGGCCGCCATGCGCCACCAACTCATGTGTATCCGGAGCAGAGCGCCTACTTAGCGAATCGGACGACGATGTCAACGCGATGTCACGAGTCCACGCTGAGAGTGAGCAACAGCAGTGGCTTTACGACCACCAGTGTACCCTCCACGCACGGGCAAACAGGCCCCGCGGCGGGTGGCGGAACGGCAGCCAGAGCAAAGTATGGAATGCCACCGCCAAAGACGAGACCGTCAACACAGATCAGTACCAGCCGTACCGGAACGCTTCCGGACAATTTCGTCCGCGTGCAAGGACAGCTTCCACCTGCGTTAGGGGTGGAAGACAAGGACACTGTCGCGCTAAAGGGCAAGAGTGCGACGAACACTCAACAGTGTGAGATAGTATACAATTACCGGGAGGATGCGGGCCGGCACGACGCACAGTCGCTGCCACCGAAACCAGTACGCAAGATGTGCAAAGACTTGCACACTCAGGAGTGCGTGACCCTGCAGATCCTGCCAAAGTACGATGGCGTTTCGGCGACCGTTTCCGTACTGGGTGACGGTAGTGTAACAGGCGATAGAACGAGCGTCGCAACCGTCATCCCACAGCAGCAGCAGCAAAAGAATACGCCAACAGTTGGCGCGCCTACGACGGTCGCTGCAATCGGACTGCTGACGATGCTACTCATCATCATCGAGGCATCGCTGGTCAGCATGTCGGTCAGCACGTGCGAGACTTGGAACACACACGAGGGCGAAACGGTAATCCTTAAGTTTCGCCGTATCGTCTGGGACCGTGCGAAGGACAGACAAGTGACGGCGACCGGCACCAGGGCCAGCGTCCACCAGAAGTGCTACGATCTTGCGGACCTGGCGCCCCCACAACCGCCGTTCGTCGAGCTGAGGACCACCGAGGACGATCGTTTCGAGTTGATGTGTAGCAGCCCAGGAGGATCACCGGATCCAATCACCACATCGTATTGAGTGGGGCTGCAGAAGAAGTTCGTGCGAGCGCGAGAAGGGCAGCGCAAGGATCCGCGGACTGCGGACAGCGGACATCCTGTCGATAGTGCCACGCCGCGAAGAGGACGGCGGAAAGTCCTTCAATGTCAACGGGAACCGCATGAAGGACGAGCAACACGTGGACTTCGAGCCGCTGGATTAGTAGAGTGAAGTGCGAGCGCGCACAACACTGGGTGGGAGTATGTTGCAAATGCAACCCAGCGGCTCCCGATCGACCGAGCGATCGAGCAGCTCCCGATCGAGCGCTCCGACTGAGCGCCATATGCGCCACGTTCGGGGCGCTTGCGAGACCGGTCAGGAGTGTTATTCGGACCAGGAGATAAAACGGTCGAGCCAAGAGGGGCAAGCGAGCGAGTCAAGTGTTAGAAATTGCGAGAAATACACGAGTTTTTTAACTCCAGAAACTCCCGAAACTAAGCGGAGATTAAGAAACCTAACATCGCTTTTCTACCTTTTTTCCCATCTACTTGGCTACCAGTTGCATTCGCAACATTTTAAAAAACTCGTCTATTTGTCTACGCCAAGTTTAGTTTTTTGTGCGTTTGAGAAACTTTGGTGTTTTCTATTACACAAGCTTTGGTGCATTTTAGAAAGCTTGTGTGCCGTACTCATTGCGTGAGCAAAGGGAAGTT
>NW_026457094.1:0-2063 GCF_943734635.1 Anopheles cruzii | reverse complement strand
GAACCATGGCGGACCGCCGGCGAAACCACGCTTAGCCAGAGCCAAATGTCGGCACGCCAGGGAACGGCACGAGACTTACCACCGTTCTCCGGCAAGCCCGAGGAATGCCCATTATCCATGAGCCCGGCCAAAAGAGCGCTGAGAAAACTGGAGTTAATGCGCACACTGGCCGAAATGCGTAGAGAGTGCCCGGCCAAAAGTGCACAACGAAGTTTTGAGATAATGCGCACACTGAGTGAAATAAGTACAGAGTTAAGGGCGCTAAACGAAGAAGAAGCGCGTGAACGAGAAAGCGCTTACGGTGGCTACGGGATCAGCGCACACAATGGCGACCGAGAGATGAGCACATACGGCGGCTACGACGCCAGAGTGTACGATCGCTACCAGGCGCCGGATACAGGAAGCGGAGTGCCACATCCGTGGCTCGTGAGTGGCCGCCATGCGCCACCAACTCATGTGTATCCGGAGCAGAGCGCCTACTTAGCGAATCGGACGACGATGTCAACGCGATGTCACGAGTCCACGCTGAGAGTGAGCAACAGCAGTGGCTTTACGACCACCAGTGTACCCTCCACGCACGGGCAAACAGGCCCCGCGGCGGGTGGCGGAACGGCAGCCAGAGCAAAGTATGGAATGCCACCGCCAAAGACGAGACCGTCAACACAGATCAGTACCAGCCGTACCGGAACGCTTCCGGACAATTTCGTCCGCGTGCAAGGACAGCTTCCACCTGCGTTAGGGGTGGAAGACAAGGACACTGTCGCGCTAAAGGGCAAGAGTGCGACGAACACTCAACAGTGTGAGATAGTATACAATTACCGGGAGGATGCGGGCCGGCACGACGCACAGTCGCTGCCACCGAAACCAGTACGCAAGATGTGCAAAGACTTGCACACTCAGGAGTGCGTGACCCTGCAGATCCTGCCAAAGTACGATGGCGTTTCGGCGACCGTTTCCGTACTGGGTGACGGTAGTGTAACAGGCGATAGAACGAGCGTCGCAACCGTCATCCCACAGCAGCAGCAGCAAAAGAATACGCCAACAGTTGGCGCGCCTACGACGGTCGCTGCAATCGGACTGCTGACGATGCTACTCATCATCATCGAGGCATCGCTGGTCAGCATGTCGGTCAGCACGTGCGAGACTTGGAACACACACGAGGGCGAAACGGTAATCCTTAAGTTTCGCCGTATCGTCTGGGACCGTGCGAAGGACAGACAAGTGACGGCGACCGGCACCAGGGCCAGCGTCCACCAGAAGTGCTACGATCTTGCGGACCTGGCGCCCCCACAACCGCCGTTCGTCGAGCTGAGGACCACCGAGGACGATCGTTTCGAGTTGATGTGTAGCAGCCCAGGAGGATCACCGGATCCAATCACCACATCGTATTGAGTGGGGCTGCAGAAGAAGTTCGTGCGAGCGCGAGAAGGGCAGCGCAAGGATCCGCGGACTGCGGACAGCGGACATCCTGTCGATAGTGCCACGCCGCGAAGAGGACGGCGGAAAGTCCTTCAATGTCAACGGGAACCGCATGAAGGACGAGCAACACGTGGACTTCGAGCCGCTGGATTAGTAGAGTGAAGTGCGAGCGCGCACAACACTGGGTGGGAGTATGTTGCAAATGCAACCCAGCGGCTCCCGATCGACCGAGCGATCGAGCAGCTCCCGATCGAGCGCTCCGACTGAGCGCCATATGCGCCACGTTCGGGGCGCTTGCGAGACCGGTCAGGAGTGTTATTCGGACCAGGAGATAAAACGGTCGAGCCAAGAGGGGCAAGCGAGCGAGTCAAGTGTTAGAAATTGCGAGAAATACACGAGTTTTTTAACTCCAGAAACTCCCGAAACTAAGCGGAGATTAAGAAACCTAACATCGCTTTTCTACCTTTTTTCCCATCTACTTGGCTACCAGTTGCATTCGCAACATTTTAAAAAACTCGTCTATTTGTCTACGCCAAGTTTAGTTTTTTGTGCGTTTGAGAAACTTTGGTGTTTTCTATTACACAAGCTTTGGTGCATTTTAGAAAGCTTGTGTGCCGTACTCATTGCGTGAGCAAAGGGAAGTT
>NW_026457093.1:0-2064 GCF_943734635.1 Anopheles cruzii | reverse complement strand
GGTCGTTCGGTGGACGGCGAACCGATCGGACAGCATCGAAAGTAAAATTAAAAACTAATAAGAAACACACACATCTAAATTAAAATTAACTAAAATTGCATTCTACAAAACATGTGCCGCATAGTTGTCCTCCAGTCGGCAGGATGAGTGTGCACAATGCAACACAAGAGAAAAGTACGGGCTACGATTGATCGAAATCGAATAGAACACGAACGTAGTAGAGGTACCGCGGAAAAGCCGGTACCGGTCCGCACTAGGTGCTAGTTTCGCATCAGGGCGAAGAATTGAGGACGAATGAGATGAGCAGCAGCGTGGCCGCGGGGTTTCGCTCTGATCGTTTTCCTATTTAGCTTCTCTGTTTCTACGAGCGCCGCAACCGTTTTATTCGTACGGAAAAATATACTAACGGTGCCATCGTTATCACTAAAGATGTTTCTGAAATCGCTTAGGCAAGGTGTTGGGTTACCACTAGAGTCATAACCGTACCGGCTATTGATTCGTTTCCATTAGTTGATTACCAATTTGAGCTCTACGCAAGATGCATAGGAAACAAAGGCACCGCGCGCCGCAGTAATTATGTTATTTTGCTCCGAGGCGCCGAACAAATATTGAAAAACCAAAATGAACCACTAGAGTTAGGTAGCTGCGAAGTAGCATTGCTAGATGGATAGAGTAAATATCACCTACTGAAACAAACATAAACTGGCCAATTATAATAAATCGTTAATGAAGCAACTAGTAATCAAGTAAACAAGCTACGATGTGAGCGAGCAGCAAAAAGCATCCAACTGAGACAAGGAAACGATTAACAAAGGGAAAAAGAACAAACAGAAAGATAAAAAAACAATAAACCTGCTCGCTCACAGTACACAAACCATAGCCGAAAATACCGCGAGTCCGCTGACCCGACTGGCCGCACCGTGTCAGCAAACGGTGTTGATGAACGTCATTATAGCATATATTTAAATTTATTAATTCATTAATTGAATCCTTCTAAAACTACAACTAAAAGAAAGAAAAGAATGAATCAACCGGACGCAGGAGGCGAACGAACAAACGAGGAGAAAAAAGAAATAAAAGCGACAAAATTAAGAATATATATATGAGATATATAATGCTTTGTTAAATGTAAATGTTGTGTATAGGAAATAAAACGTACACAATTTTAAACATTTCTCTGTGACTCTGGCAAATTTTTGTTTGGGAACACATGCAACCGCGGGAACGGGACCCACATACGGGATTGCGTGGGTCATTGATATGAGTTTCAATTGTGAAACAACAAATGATATTGCAGAACTATTCGACAAAAGCGACAGTCAAATCAAGGACTATGAAAATGAAGCTGGTAAGTATAACAAAATCTGGGCCGGCAGAAGAATCCGTTGGACGATTTTCTTGGGCGGGATCTTCAAGTCAACATTTCATTAAGAAATATTTCAACGTCACTATGCCATCCGAAATGTTTCATCACATGTTCCATATAAACTGGCAACACTGGATAAACAGCACCGCTGTCAAACCAACATCGCTGTCAAAGCGCGGTTGTTGACAAACCATTCGAGCATCGCGGCCGCGGCTTCAAATCGAATCGCTGCTTATTTTTCCGCTTTTTCAGGATGGATGTAGAAGAACTGTTGTCGTTTAAGGTAAATAGACAACAAAACAAAACTCCCATTTTTGGCTTCATGTTGAAACTTCCTGTAATGTTTTGAACCAGCCAGAGCAAACGCCTAAACGGCCGTCGGATTTCGAAAGAGGTGAAAACGACGATGATGACGACGATGGTAGCGGTTCTCCCGCCACGGCCGGGCCGCGAAATTCCAAAGTACGCCGCACCGAACCCGACCCGTCTGCCGGTGCTCGGGCCGCTACCAAACCGGTGCTACCGGCTAAAGAGCCACAGATCAGCGAGCAGGAGCGACTAGACATCCTAAAGTTTGTCGAAACCGAGGAACCAGACGGTGAGGTACTCGACGAGAGTGGACTCAAAAAGATGCTCCTTCTGTTCGAAAAACGTGTCCTGAAGAACCAGGAAATGCGCATCAAGTTTCCGGACAATGC
>NW_026457092.1:0-2068 GCF_943734635.1 Anopheles cruzii | reverse complement strand
TTTCCGCCGAAATTATTTGATCAATTTGATCTGGCGTGATTTTTTTTCAACCAGATTAAAACATGCGCATGTGGCAGTCTTTTTTTGCCACTCTATGGAATACATCCAGCAGCGTGTCTTTCCGAATGCTTCATACTTCTCGCTAAGTTTCATGAACGATTTCAATTTCTGCTTAAAAACACGGGCGGTAATGTCGTGACGATGAGTCGGTGATTGTTCAGGGTACAGATTGTTTTTTATGTCGATCCACGTTAGATTGCATGTGAACGTGATAAACATATCAGGTCGTCCATAGTTTCTGACATATGTGAGAGCATCTTGAGCATACTCATGCATGTGTCGAGCACTCCCTGAAAATGTAGCCGGCAATGTTTCCCAATTCATTTGGATCAACATTCCTATCGCTTCTTATTGCGTCGCGCAGATTAGTGTAATTGTCTGACCGGAGCTTGGTTTGGTTCAGACGAAGAAAAAGTAAGCGCTCCGTTTCAATTTTGGCGTACATATCAACGATGTACTGTTGAAAGAGTTCTCGGCACATAAGAAGGGGATTTTTTTTGCTTCACGGATCATCAACCTGTAAGCGTAATAGTTCATTGCGCTGACTTTTTTTCCGTTTGTCTACCCGTTTCAGAATTCACCATTTTTATATTGAAGTGGTATCCATCCTCTCCTCGGCAGAACATAATTGGATACTGCAGGGCATCGTAAGATCGATGGGTTTCTGAAATCCGTTGGGCGCCTCCACTTTTACGGTGAAGCACTATGTCGCGCAATTGAAATTCCGAACCGACCATCACAATTGCCATTTCATCAATGGTTGGCGCGTTGTATTGTCTTTCGTGTTGGCCTGCAGGTGTTTTATCAGGTCTCAACACTACTACATAGTTGTCGGCTGGCATTTGATCAAGTGCAGTTTTGAACAGCGCGATCAATTCATTGTGTGTATTAAATATTTCTTCCAATTCTGCAACTATTTCGCGTTTAGTGCCTGTATTATACCGGCAGCGTAGATCGACTTGTTCGTTGCTGTCTCCCATGAAATAAATCTGTAAATATTGGTGATCTCTGTCCGGTAGCGGCAATCCAGCATAATCCAGCATAATGCATAATGATCCCACAATCACAGATCCAGCATAATCACCCATAATCACAGATCCAGCATAATGATAAATTTGTCCTTGAACCTTGAAGGTCGGCATAAAATTTTCACGCACAATCTTGGTTGCACCGAACGATGTCATCTGGAAGCAGGAATTATATTTGCGTATGTTATTTAAAAAATGCTTGGACATGCTGGTCTCATGCAGCTGCTGGTCATGCAGACCCATCAAGGTACTCTGACAACTTCGCTGGTGGTGCACATAATTCTGATAATTTCACTTTTCCACTGGCACAACACATCCGAGGTGTTTCATGTTTGAATTTTTTGGCACCGCAGTATTTGCAAATTTTATCCATTTCTTCTATTGATATTTTCGGATCATTTTCCTAAACATAAGTTGAATTGTATTGGAATGCACAGTTTTTGTCTTTCAGCTTCACTTTCTCGACCTGTTTGGGTGCGTGCTCGTTGGGACAACAGTCTCATTTCTTGATGATCCGGTGTTTCAGACGATCGGGCTTCCCGGTGACATATCCGATCGGCTTCTTTTCTCGTTTTCCGATGCTCCTCCGTTTCAGCCGCGCGAGATAATTTTATCTTTTTCGCTTTGGCAAAACACTTTCCGAACGGCATGATGAATGATGAAAAACTGTCGAAATTTGCTAAGCCCATTTGCTAACACCATTTATTTATTTTGACTTCTCAGAGACAAATGAAGCATTTGGCGTGTCAATTGTCGCGTCAACGTTTATTCACCACGCCTTGTGGTGCTTGTGGTGCAGCTCTATGCGGGCTGCATGTTATTACATTTAGTGCATGCAACATGCATTAAACCGAGCGCCAGATACGGATACGGATGATGCTCCTGGGTCGGAACACTTTTAGAAAGCACACCGCGAAATAAAAAAGGACAAATACAACTGTAGAACAATCCATAGCCTCCTGCCCAGCCCAGTCCGCCTT
>NW_026457091.1:0-2068 GCF_943734635.1 Anopheles cruzii | reverse complement strand
TTTCCGCCGAAATTATTTGATCAATTTGATCTGGCGTGATTTTTTTTCAACCAGATTAAAACATGCGCATGTGGCAGTCTTTTTTTGCCACTCTATGGAATACATCCAGCAGCGTGTCTTTCCGAATGCTTCATACTTCTCGCTAAGTTTCATGAACGATTTCAATTTCTGCTTAAAAACACGGGCGGTAATGTCGTGACGATGAGTCGGTGATTGTTCAGGGTACAGATTGTTTTTTATGTCGATCCACGTTAGATTGCATGTGAACGTGATAAACATATCAGGTCGTCCATAGTTTCTGACATATGTGAGAGCATCTTGAGCATACTCATGCATGTGTCGAGCACTCCCTGAAAATGTAGCCGGCAATGTTTCCCAATTCATTTGGATCAACATTCCTATCGCTTCTTATTGCGTCGCGCAGATTAGTGTAATTGTCTGACCGGAGCTTGGTTTGGTTCAGACGAAGAAAAAGTAAGCGCTCCGTTTCAATTTTGGCGTACATATCAACGATGTACTGTTGAAAGAGTTCTCGGCACATAAGAAGGGGATTTTTTTTGCTTCACGGATCATCAACCTGTAAGCGTAATAGTTCATTGCGCTGACTTTTTTTCCGTTTGTCT
Organism: Anopheles cruzii; assembly: GCF_943734635.1. Taxonomy (NCBI): domain Eukaryota; kingdom Metazoa; phylum Arthropoda; class Insecta; order Diptera; family Culicidae; genus Anopheles; species Anopheles cruzii. The sequence goes on along the minus strand of NW_026457091.1, from coordinate 1,445 downwards.
ACCCGTTTCAGAATTCACCATTTTTATATTGAAGTGGTATCCATCCTCTCCTCGGCAGAACATAATTGGATACTGCAGGGCATCGTAAGATCGATGGGTTTCTGAAATCCGTTGGGCGCCTCCACTTTTACGGTGAAGCACTATGTCGCGCAATTGAAATTCCGAACCGACCATCACAATTGCCATTTCATCAATGGTTGGCGCGTTGTATTGTCTTTCGTGTTGGCCTGCAGGTGTTTTATCAGGTCTCAACACTACTACATAGTTGTCGGCTGGCATTTGATCAAGTGCAGTTTTGAACAGCGCGATCAATTCATTGTGTGTATTAAATATTTCTTCCAATTCTGCAACTATTTCGCGTTTAGTGCCTGTATTATACCGGCAGCGTAGATCGACTTGTTCGTTGCTGTCTCCCATGAAATAAATCTGTAAATATTGGTGATCTCTGTCCGGTAGCGGCAATCCAGCATAATCCAGCATAATGCATAATGATCCCACAATCACAGATCCAGCATAATCACCCATAATCACAGATCCAGCATAATGATAAATTTGTCCTTGAACCTTGAAGGTCGGCATAAAATTTTCACGCACAATCTTGGTTGCACCGAACGATGTCATCTGGAAGCAGGAATTATATTTGCGTATGTTATTTAAAAAATGCTTGGACATGCTGGTCTCATGCAGCTGCTGGTCATGCAGACCCATCAAGGTACTCTGACAACTTCGCTGGTGGTGCACATAATTCTGATAATTTCACTTTTCCACTGGCACAACACATCCGAGGTGTTTCATGTTTGAATTTTTTGGCACCGCAGTATTTGCAAATTTTATCCATTTCTTCTATTGATATTTTCGGATCATTTTCCTAAACATAAGTTGAATTGTATTGGAATGCACAGTTTTTGTCTTTCAGCTTCACTTTCTCGACCTGTTTGGGTGCGTGCTCGTTGGGACAACAGTCTCATTTCTTGATGATCCGGTGTTTCAGACGATCGGGCTTCCCGGTGACATATCCGATCGGCTTCTTTTCTCGTTTTCCGATGCTCCTCCGTTTCAGCCGCGCGAGATAATTTTATCTTTTTCGCTTTGGCAAAACACTTTCCGAACGGCATGATGAATGATGAAAAACTGTCGAAATTTGCTAAGCCCATTTGCTAACACCATTTATTTATTTTGACTTCTCAGAGACAAATGAAGCATTTGGCGTGTCAATTGTCGCGTCAACGTTTATTCACCACGCCTTGTGGTGCTTGTGGTGCAGCTCTATGCGGGCTGCATGTTATTACATTTAGTGCATGCAACATGCATTAAACCGAGCGCCAGATACGGATACGGATGATGCTCCTGGGTCGGAACACTTTTAGAAAGCACACCGCGAAATAAAAAAGGACAAATACAACTGTAGAACAATCCATAGCCTCCTGCCCAGCCCAGTCCGCCTT
>NW_026457090.1:0-2069 GCF_943734635.1 Anopheles cruzii | reverse complement strand
GCCTTGGTACTCTTCGCTCCAAAACCCTGGAACCACTGGTCTGAATAATTCGCTGGCGGAGCTCCTATTTTTTGATATGCCTTTTTGGTCATTATATTATATTCACTGCCGCTATCGAAAATTGAATACAACGGAACACCGTTGATCTCCATTTTGACAATTGGTTCCTGGAACGTCGCGATCGTGTTGGTGCGAGTTATGTTCTGTTTGCAGTCTCGAGCTCGATGCCCTGGCTCGCCGCATGCGAAACACCGGAAAGGCTCTTTCCGCTTCGGGCATTCTCTTGCCATGTGCCCGTGCTGGCTGCAATTGTGGCACTGCAAATTTGGTTCCATGGCTCGCACCGTCGCCGGCTCAGGCTCTCTCTCTCTCTTGCAGGCGTCCTGTAGACCTCGTTCTTGTAGGCTACTGACTCAGGCTCTTTCTCTCTTGCAGGCGTCCTGTAGACTTCATTCTTGGAAGCTAGCTGCCGGCCGTTTTGCCATTTCTCTTTCTCCTGTGTCCTCCCCGTTTTTTTCGAACGCGTCACCGATATTGCGTCTTCGGTGAGGTCCTCCATAAACTGCGCGAATGACAGGATACTGTTGGCTTCGCTTCTGCGAATCACTCGTGCCCACCGCATGCGATACTCGGACGGTAGCTTCTCTACAAGCTCGGCTATTAACATCGGGTTTCGCAAATGGTCCACTAAACCCGCCGCTTGCACATGTTCGCATAAGGCCTGCGCAACTTCTCCGTATTCGATGAGACTCTCGAGGTCACCGGCTCGAGGGGATGGAGTTTTCCTTACTCGCTCTAACATTACCTCCAAGAGCAGTTCCGGTCGCCCAAAACGTCTCTCCAGCGCACTAAGTACCCTTGGGACGTATGAGGGAAGGAGAAGACGGCCCCGCACTGCTTCTTTCGCTGCCCCTTTCAAACACCTTTGTAGACGAATCATGTTTTCGCCATCTTGGTAACCACACGCTTCAGCCGTGAATTTGTAGTTGCTAATGAACGTGGGCCATTCTCCGGGATCGCCGCTAAATTCCGGTAAATCCTTCGGCAGAGCTTGTCGGGCCGCTTTTTGTTCTTCTGTAAGCGTTCACCCTGACGATTCTACCCCGCGGCTTGTGGAGGGCCTATCCGCTTTTGCTGCATTGGTTACCGGCTTCTGTCGATTTAGATCGGCTTTCATCCGCCGGATTTCGCGTGTGACTTCGCCTTCTTTATCACTCTCTTCACTATCCATCGACGCGTTGTCATGCACAATCCAATTGGACACTCGTTCTGCGGCATGGCTTACGATGGAACCAATATCGTCTTCTTCACCTAGTTGTTCTTCAAGAAAACGATATTTCTCCTGCACAAAATTCTCTTCCACTTCTGCCTCCTGCTTTAGCCGTTCCAGTTTAAGGGCTTTCTCTTCTTCTAGCCTCTGGATTTTTAGGGTTACTCTGCCTCTTCGAACTGATGATGTCGTTGATATCGAAGCCGCTTTTTCTCTACGACGATATTCCGGCATTAGTTCGATCTCTGCAACTCGTTCCGCCTTGGCTGATGACTCGTCCATTACCGCGGACTCCTCAGCCTTTGTCTGGTTCTTGCGGTCCGGCATTTTCGCACATGCCCTTTGTCACCGCAATCACTACTCGTCTCAAACCGTGCTCTTGCACTACCTGATCACTACTTGATCGCGTCCAACCACGTTGGTCCACGTTAATCAACGTTAATCAACGTTAATCAGCGTACATCCCACTTCTGACACCAAATGTAAAGAAACACGTCACCAGTGTTTTTACTTGAGGTCGCAACCACCGCTAAAGAATACACGTCTTCACCTTCTGATGGTTCTCCGGTGACTCCGACTTTATTCTCTCTCACGACTCAGCCCGATCTCTCGCGACTCGGCGCGATCGCACTCACACACACTCGCGACGCCGCCCGATCGCACTCCATTACAATTTCGACCTTACATACATAATAATTGGACGTATGCATGTTTTGTAAAGTAATAGCTTGTTTTTTTCATTTAACTTTGATCTTCTGTTTATGAATGGATAAAGAATTTTAATTAATTTGTCTATTTT
>NW_026457089.1:0-2073 GCF_943734635.1 Anopheles cruzii | reverse complement strand
GCGAAAGCTATCGCGGGCCTAGGATCATTGGAAAATTGAATTATTTTAGCCGCCTAGGCGTCTTGCCTTCTCGCGTGCCGTTCGAAGTATGCTCGCATGACTTAATGGTCGGTACCTTTGCTTTGGAGCGACGTTTATGCTGGTGGGTAAACTGGTGGTAATACAGATTTTTGTTTAAAATAGCTCCAACAGCTAATAATTACAGCTATTCAAGAGTTTTTCCATCCTTTTTTTCGAGAGCCTAGCACAACTGCTTGGCCTGCCGTGGCGACCGTTATCTTCATTTGACATGAAAAGACTTAATTAATATTAAGTGTTCTCCCCCCCGCCGGGCCGGGGACCTTGCGAAGTGGTATTTGCATCCGCATCCTTGACCGTATCTGGGGGGCCGGAACGACTGTCACTCACGAACCGGTGCGGGAACTGTCTTTGTTTACTGTAAACAGATATTCGATGCCACTTACGTGGCGAACCCGGGGAAGCCGCACGACGGACGGACGGCCGATGGTGGCAAGTATTTATGGTTGCTGTCCACGCACCTGATCCACGGAGTGTGCTCCACTCCGTTGGGATCCACTCGCACAAACAGCTGGCTGCGGCCGCCTCCGAATGGTACGCCAGGGATCAGTGCGAAGAGTTTATGTTTTCCTGCCCGTCATCTCCAGCTGTTTGCAGCGCCTGGCGAACGGAATCGCTCGCAAAAACGGTCCCGCCGGTCCCGCCGATCCGGACCCGCGTGCCGAGCCAAATGACACCCCGTGGCAGAGTTCAAGTGTTTCTCGCTCAATACCTGCTCGGCTCGCTCCAATTTTCACCCATGTGCTCCGGCCCCGAGCCCAGAGGCCGATACCGATCGAGTTCCGCTGCGAGGAGGACCCGCTTTTGCTCATCACCATCGCCGTCGTCTGGTGGTGCAGGGATCGGTAACAGTCTTGCCTTGGTGCGGGTTGTCGCGCCAACAGCCAACCTCCTGGTGCGCTTCGGAGAGGTATATGCAAATTCTTTCGAACCTGATGCATGTGGCATGACTGATATCAGTTTATCCCTGGCGAGGCATCATCCGCTGAGGAATTTCCGCGGGGAAAACCAGTTACCGGTGCCGCGTGGTTGGCCGCGCTCGGTTCGACGGTCTCGGCAACAAAAGTGCGAATAAGCTGATCCTGACAGGTGAAAGTTAATTAATTATTTTTGGAAGCGTTAAATATCAAACAAACTAATTGTAATTTAACACTCACGCTGCGGATCGGGCCAGTAGCAGCGGCGCGCCAACCACCGGGCCAGCCGCGCACATTCCGCATGTTCCACATAACCTGAAACGGGGGCCGGAGTTAAACGCGTGGAGATGGAAGTTTATCTTGCGGCAGATTAACACCACCGCCGGGCAGACACCGGCTAAAACGTGGGGAGAAGGATTTTTATCTCGCGGGTTATCGGATGATAAATTTACAAACAGATTGAAGCTACTGTCCAACAGGGGGAAGCAGCGGTTCCAGATAGTAACGGCTGTGGGTTTCGATCTGGCCCCTAAGATGGTCAGTTAGAAGACGTTGATAAGTGAAAATAATTATGTTTGCGGTAACTCTTCTGATGGCGATGATTCGGAGGCGCAAATGGGTACAGTAATTAATTATCGTGCAGCCAAACGCCAGGCAATGAAATCTGAAGATCTGTCGGCTTCCAGTTCGGGCAGCACACATTTCACTGTTGGGTGCAATGAATATGTTTCATCGGTTGACTAACTATGCGCAAATCGATTAAACGAACAGCGAAGGAAATGCTCATTGGCTTAATGGTCAAACACAAAGCGTACAGCAAAACTAGATCATCCCATGAATGGGTTCGAAGATAAACTAATGAATTATTTTCGAGCGTTTAGGTACGCTACAAGCCATCGATAGAAATCGCTCACGTTTGGTCACTGGTCGAGTTTTAAATGGTAAGGAATTTCTCAGATTTGCATATCATAATTTCATGGTCTGTAAACAGCGCAAGAAGGGGTTCGTCCACGGGACCAGACCTGGCGGTGCGCTCTATTGGCTATTGGTGCATGCTGCATCGAAAACCATGAATCTT
>NW_026457088.1:0-2073 GCF_943734635.1 Anopheles cruzii | reverse complement strand
GCGAAAGCTATCGCGGGCCTAGGATCATTGGAAAATTGAATTATTTTAGCCGCCTAGGCGTCTTGCCTTCTCGCGTGCCGTTCGAAGTATGCTCGCATGACTTAATGGTCGGTACCTTTGCTTTGGAGCGACGTTTATGCTGGTGGGTAAACTGGTGGTAATACAGATTTTTGTTTAAAATAGCTCCAACAGCTAATAATTACAGCTATTCAAGAGTTTTTCCATCCTTTTTTTCGAGAGCCTAGCACAACTGCTTGGCCTGCCGTGGCGACCGTTATCTTCATTTGACATGAAAAGACTTAATTAATATTAAGTGTTCTCCCCCCCGCCGGGCCGGGGACCTTGCGAAGTGGTATTTGCATCCGCATCCTTGACCGTATCTGGGGGGCCGGAACGACTGTCACTCACGAACCGGTGCGGGAACTGTCTTTGTTTACTGTAAACAGATATTCGATGCCACTTACGTGGCGAACCCGGGGAAGCCGCACGACGGACGGACGGCCGATGGTGGCAAGTATTTATGGTTGCTGTCCACGCACCTGATCCACGGAGTGTGCTCCACTCCGTTGGGATCCACTCGCACAAACAGCTGGCTGCGGCCGCCTCCGAATGGTACGCCAGGGATCAGTGCGAAGAGTTTATGTTTTCCTGCCCGTCATCTCCAGCTGTTTGCAGCGCCTGGCGAACGGAATCGCTCGCAAAAACGGTCCCGCCGGTCCCGCCGATCCGGACCCGCGTGCCGAGCCAAATGACACCCCGTGGCAGAGTTCAAGTGTTTCTCGCTCAATACCTGCTCGGCTCGCTCCAATTTTCACCCATGTGCTCCGGCCCCGAGCCCAGAGGCCGATACCGATCGAGTTCCGCTGCGAGGAGGACCCGCTTTTGCTCATCACCATCGCCGTCGTCTGGTGGTGCAGGGATCGGTAACAGTCTTGCCTTGGTGCGGGTTGTCGCGCCAACAGCCAACCTCCTGGTGCGCTTCGGAGAGGTATATGCAAATTCTTTCGAACCTGATGCATGTGGCATGACTGATATCAGTTTATCCCTGGCGAGGCATCATCCGCTGAGGAATTTCCGCGGGGAAAACCAGTTACCGGTGCCGCGTGGTTGGCCGCGCTCGGTTCGACGGTCTCGGCAACAAAAGTGCGAATAAGCTGATCCTGACAGGTGAAAGTTAATTAATTATTTTTGGAAGCGTTAAATATCAAACAAACTAATTGTAATTTAACACTCACGCTGCGGATCGGGCCAGTAGCAGCGGCGCGCCAACCACCGGGCCAGCCGCGCACATTCCGCATGTTCCACATAACCTGAAACGGGGGCCGGAGTTAAACGCGTGGAGATGGAAGTTTATCTTGCGGCAGATTAACACCACCGCCGGGCAGACACCGGCTAAAACGTGGGGAGAAGGATTTTTATCTCGCGGGTTATCGGATGATAAATTTACAAACAGATTGAAGCTACTGTCCAACAGGGGGAAGCAGCGGTTCCAGATAGTAACGGCTGTGGGTTTCGATCTGGCCCCTAAGATGGTCAGTTAGAAGACGTTGATAAGTGAAAATAATTATGTTTGCGGTAACTCTTCTGATGGCGATGATTCGGAGGCGCAAATGGGTACAGTAATTAATTATCGTGCAGCCAAACGCCAGGCAATGAAATCTGAAGATCTGTCGGCTTCCAGTTCGGGCAGCACACATTTCACTGTTGGGTGCAATGAATATGTTTCATCGGTTGACTAACTATGCGCAAATCGATTAAACGAACAGCGAAGGAAATGCTCATTGGCTTAATGGTCAAACACAAAGCGTACAGCAAAACTAGATCATCCCATGAATGGGTTCGAAGATAAACTAATGAATTATTTTCGAGCGTTTAGGTACGCTACAAGCCATCGATAGAAATCGCTCACGTTTGGTCACTGGTCGAGTTTTAAATGGTAAGGAATTTCTCAGATTTGCATATCATAATTTCATGGTCTGTAAACAGCGCAAGAAGGGGTTCGTCCACGGGACCAGACCTGGCGGTGCGCTCTATTGGCTATTGGTGCATGCTGCATCGAAAACCATGAATCTT
>NW_026457087.1:0-2075 GCF_943734635.1 Anopheles cruzii | reverse complement strand
GGGGGGGTAGGGCTATTGTAAAAAGAGCAGAAGAAAGAGAAACGGCGAAGAGAGAGAGAGAGAGAGAGAGAGGTGAACAAATTTAATTAAGTGTTTGTTGCAGCCGCAACCACCGGACTCGCGCGAAACCGTCGCCGTGTCGCGGATCCCTTGTTCCGGTAATCGTTTCACGGATCGTGATGGAGGAACGGGCCGGGGTGGCGGGTGGTATGAGGAAGGCGGGTCGTCCTCGCCCTAGACCACTGCGTGGCTGATTTTGCACGACCCAGGCGGCGGCGCGGTTGAATTAGTGTCAAGAGTTGTGACGTGACGTCCTCCCCGGGGGGAGTTGTGGTGGGGAACGCCGAGGGATGCTGGCAGCAGCTGCGGAAATGAGTTTTAGATAGCAGGAAGGCATCACTCCCCCGCGCCCGCACCGGGTGTGTCGAACCAATCACAACCATCGCCAGGGCCAGTCGTCGTCGCGCGCTGGACGTTCCGATAATATGTCATCACCGCCCGTGACACCCACTCCACTTGACTCCAGCCGGTGCCGGATGGGGGTGGGGAGCGGGAGGGGGTTAGCGTCGAGCTTCAGGGATACGTGGCGAGCGAGAGGAGCGAGGTAGAGAGCGGGAGGATTGTTACGAGCGATCTCTCGCTCGGAGCTGTCGCCCTTCGGAGCCGTGCAGTCGGACGTGAGTGAGCGGTCCTGTCACTGCGTGTGTGTGTGCTCGGTGGGAGTGAAAATTATTAATTATCACTCAAGTGGACCCGGTGCGGTGTGCAGCGGGACCCGGATGCCGGTGGTCAGTTCATCCCGGCCACGGATGCGCCCCGTGCGCTTTGATTGGCGCCTCCGCGGCCACCGATTGCCGCCAGCTATTTTGAGGTTTGTCATACCATCCCCGCCGACGATTTTTCATTTTTCCTCCCACCGCCACCCGGAGTGGGCCTTTTCACCGCCCCCGTGTTTTTTTTTTTTTTTTTTTACGCCCGTCCAATGCCGAACACTGAGAAGCCCATTTCCATTCCATTAGATTTCCATTTACCCTGCGTCCCCCACCGCATCTCTGGCCCTCTCTGCCGGTATATTTGCTGAACACCCCACCCCACCCACGCCGCCAATCGGGATCTTCTTTGGTGTGATGTCCTTGTGGGCAGAGGTGGGATGGGAAGATCGGAGTCGGTAGATCGGGGTGAAGCAATTTCGATGATTAACTTTCAAGAACCTCTTCCGGTGAGTTGCCGAAGTTGGAGTCGTCGGGGCCGATTCGTTCCGGGCCCTCGACCGTCGGTCGGACCGAAACGCGGACGCGGAATGAAGTGGGGGATAATTAACCGGTCGTTGCAGGACGCCCGCCAGGTAGCCCAGGTGGGTTCTTCCAATTAATACTTCCGGAGCGGAGTGTGCATCGCGTCGAGATCACGGGAAACACCGGCCCCGGGAGATCACAGCGCAAAATCAAGAAACTGTCACCGTGGGTTTGCCGGCCACCGGTCACGTCTTAGAAGTCGAAGGCCGACCGGTTCAAGAGTCGCAACAAAACTGTCTCAGCGATGCCACTTCCCGCGTTGCGATGCGTTTAAAAAAACTTCCAAAGTTCCATGGAAGGGTGCGCCTGCAAGTATGCAATGCGAAAAACACAAGCCGTACAAGGCTTCGCAGCGCAGCTCGAGTTCCTGTCGCGGGTTGTGGCTCACTTTCGGAGCCACACACACACACACACACACGGAGGTACTGGCGAAAAGGGATCCCTTTCGGCTAAGTAACGGATTCGTGAGTGAGAGGACGTACCTGTAATTAGTACCAACAAGAGGCCCGTTACGCTGCCCGTTTGAGGGGTTGACAGAAGATTAAAAGACTGTGGAGGAGAAGAGGGGAGAGGAGGGGAGGGGAGGGGGCTTCGGCGACAGGCGACCGAACTCGGACTTTCGGTTCGTCGGAACGTCGCAAAGACCCATGAATCAGCGCCTTCTACGGGCGGGTCCGATGTGTAGAAGGCACAGGATAAGGATGGTGGGGTAGGGGTGGACTAGCTGGTGGGGGGGGGCTAGTGAGCACGACGACGGGTAGCGCAATCAATTTGCGTGCA
>NW_026457086.1:0-2075 GCF_943734635.1 Anopheles cruzii | reverse complement strand
AGAATTAATCTTGATTTTTCACCATTATTTTGATTTGCGAAAAAGCATTTTTTGAACGCTACCGAAGCAGGAATCTTGTCAACGGGAAAGACAAGAACATGCCGCGTCATTTGAATTTTGAAATAAGAAGGGCTCGATCTAGATGTACGATGTTTCGGTACATCAACAGTATTCGAAACTATCGGCGCCGAAACTATCATCCATCACAGTGTGATGAGGCGAAGGAAACTATATCGAAGTTAGTTCTAATATTTTTTTAATTACTTGAAACTTTGTGTCTCATAATGTAGGCATAGTTCTATTTTTCCTCAGATATTAATTGTATATTCTAGTGAGTTATTAATTCATTCAATAAATATTGTTTAGTTGTATTGAAAATAAATTGTTTACTGTTTTCTGTAATCATTTATAATCTGAGCGTGGTGAGTCTATATTCAAATTTTTGGTAAACTTTACATGTTATTCGCTGCATTACACCATATTGTTAGAAGGAAGTTCAGCATCACTGCCGTACAAACATAAATTCCCTTGAAGCAAATGCTCTCGAGACTATTCTTAAGCTGGATACAACCACTACAACTGTCGTATCTTTAATAAAGTTCTGGACGTTGAATTGAACTGGTTGTAAACGCTTTTTGCCAACGTCGCCTGATCATATCACGTTACAGGCACGAGTTTGCGATATAAATTAAAATTAAATTACCAGGAATGTGGACCATCCTTGACAAAAGCACAACGAACTGCGGAAAAAGAATCGTGTGATCGTTTAAGCAATGTAGATGATCCGTAGCGATAGAACCACACAGCACAGCACGAATTGGCATAAATGCCGGGGAGGGCGACGTTTGGGTTAAGAGTGTGATAAGATGGATTTATGGAATCGTTGGACGCTCTTTTTAGGCACTCGAAAGCATGAATGAAATGGGAACGGATTGAGTGAAGCACATGAGGATTGGCCAACCAACCATTCAGAAATGGAATATCCACTTTCCGGGGAATCTTTGTTGAAAGATACCCTTACCAGAAGGCAAAGATTTGCTTAGCATACTTCATCTATCTGTCGGCCCCTGCTTGCACCGCTCTTCCATGTAGCACGCATATCAACGAGCATTACTACTGCAGAAAAACTCGAACCCAAACCTATGGTTGACATGTTTTTTGTTTGTCGGCCGATATCGTGGAAAACACGTGTTCGCCTACCCGATGGCCCGTGAAGACCATTTATCATTCACACGATCCGAGTAGAAGTTAATGAAGTTTTAATAAATTGATGGCGATCCACAAACCCACAGGCTCTTCAAATCGACCGTATCTCCAGAGAAACAAGAGTTTTTTTTTAACAAAAGAAAAAAACTGTTTCTAAAATAGAGTTTCTTATTATTTCTTCGTCACAGCTTGTGGCGCACTGCATTCTTTTTCTCCAATGAAGCTTACATGAATGAAGCGATTATGTTTCTGGCAATGAAGTGCATTTTTGCATTCTGTTTGGCTACCGATTTGGCCACCGACCGAAGGATCCAGCATAGGAAAGTGTTCGGTAGGCGCGAACAGCGGGACCTGTCAGAAAGGGAGGCTGGGAATTCGTAACATTGCAAAATGTGCCACATACTATCAAGCAACTAATTCTGTGAAAAGTATTTTCCCACGAACGTTTCACGCCGATGTGTTTTATAAGCGTAGATTCGGTTTTCCATTGAGATAAATTGAATGAAGAGTAGACAGGACTTGTTGATGGCAAACGGTTGCATTTGAACTAATTTTTTCTCCAAATGCATATAACAGAAGATGATATGGATGATTGCAGTAAACAGTAAGCAATTTGCTTTCAAAATAACCAAACAATATTTATTAAATGAAAGAATAATTAAATACGATATACAATTAATATTTCAGGAGCAACAGAATTATACCTACGTTATGAGATTCATTTGAAAAAAATTTGTAAAATTGTTCAATTTCCTCGGCACTATAGATGGAAGTCAATAGCTCTGATCCTGCCGATTGCTGGTGGGAGACACTGGCAGCATAGTTCCAGAACGGCCAACAATTTTCCGGCCTATAGCAGTCTCCCCAGC
>NW_026457085.1:0-2076 GCF_943734635.1 Anopheles cruzii | reverse complement strand
TAGCACGCCGAAGGTTACCGAAAGAAGACACACACAGAGCGGTACACAGTAAATTACGAATCTGCTGGGTTTTGCCTTCTTTTCCTTTTGTTTTTCTCGTCACACCGTGACTCGGCGCCGCGAAATGGATTGTGGACCGTATGCGCACTTTTTCGCTTTTTCGGACACTCCGCCACAGAAACACGCCAAGAGTGAGAAAAGCCACTGGAAAAGCCACTTGCCACTTGAGGTTCACTCACACGCTGCGAGGGTTCATTCGTAATGTGGCCACTTTTCCGAGCCAAACTCTATATTTTTGCACTTTGCGATCGGTTCATTCAACGTTCGCTGCCATCGATCGATCGGTGGCTTCGGTTAGTGGACGAGCCACACGAGCTCGTAAAGCGGGAGAGATTTCACTTTTAATTTATGGAATAAGACTTATTGAACCGCCGTCTCGCGCACTCACTGATCACAGGGAGCTCAGATATTTGGCGTACAAGAATATTTTCGAAACTGAAAATCACCCAACAGCTGTAGGAAAAAGAAAATTAAAAACGATTCACTTAAATCGCGGTGCACGCGAAACACAAACACACCGAAAGCCCGGAAGCGGTTTCCAAGTCACGTTCGGGAGCACTTGCGCCCCAAGGATTTTTAGTCGAGAATAACTACAGCCAACTGACTGGCCACTGGGTGCACTTTGAGCCCAGCTGCGCCCCGTGCGAAACGGTACCGTCCGACCGGATCAGATCGCCAATCGCTAAACATGGAGGGCCAGAAAACCTGCTCTCAGCGTCCAATCGATCGCTTTCGAACGTTTTTCGTTCCGTGCCATGCGAAGAAAAGCGTTTTATGGCACTTTGCGGGCTCTTTTGCCAGCACTGCGAAAAGCGATGGAAAGCGAAAGGAGCACGGCGACACGGCATTCACGGGATATCACGACAACACTCACGGGAAAAACCACTGGCGTCTCGTAGCGGCACGTCCGCTCACTCTGGCGGACGATCGTGTAATGGAGCGCGATCGCCAAGATGGAGAGGATTTTCTTTCGCGAGACGAGCACGTTTTCCTGCACCGCGTTGCGAAGACGTGAGTCGAGCTTTGAGTTCGCTCTCGGCCGCAAGTAAAACACCAACTCCCCCCGATAACAAATATCGCGCATTGTCGCTCTTTCTCTCTCGCTGTCTCGGTGGGCACTTCGCGGCTGAAATTGTGCACCGAAAGGGATACTGCCATTTTGCAGTATCACGCGAAACCGGGACTTTTCCTTTTACGGACCCCGTTTCCGAGGCCGTTAGCCGCCTTTTGGTGCATTTTTCGTGCATCCTTCCTTCGACATTTCCCTGCATATTCGAGTGGCAGTCATCACAAAGTAGCTAAAGCTAGTAAACAAAACAGTGCATAAAGAGTAACGCAACTATCGTATTTGCGAAACTGAAGCGATATCGAGGTTTTTGAGTTTCTGTTTTATGTTTTTTTTGCGAATTTGTCAACGATCGAAAAGGAGAAGCCAATCCAGCACAATAAAAAAGAAAAGATTTACCTTAACAACTCAAACAGTTTTCAGCTAAATTAAACTTACCATATCAGTGAATGTTTAAGGCTGGAAAGTATTTTCGATTCGGAGGATCGGACAAGGACTGAACAAGGACAGAGATTAAAGAGTTAATTTTATTCACCGTTTTCACCAATTTAAGAGAACCCCATTTTAGCTCGAAAGGCTCGAGCTTAAGTATGATTTGGAACTTCAAAACTCTTTGCGTTCTTTGGCGGACACTGCGCTATTAATAGGTTTTACGTCGTTTGTCCATGATTTGGGGTTCGGGCTTTTGGTTTGGAAGACCAGGGATTCGGTTTGATGTTGCCATTTGCGTCACACACTATCGTCGATTTGAATCGAAAGGGAATCAACACACAAAAGTTGTCCAAAAATAATCAGCACCAATAGCCGAACGCCGCGAACTTCGTGTTTTGCTGTTCAAGCGTACATTTTTGCAATTGCGTTGCCCAAAAATGACCATTGCCCCAAATAGGAGGTCATTTTCAGCGACAAAAAATAACCATCTAGTAACCCATTTGTACGTGCGTAGTTAC
>NW_026457084.1:0-2076 GCF_943734635.1 Anopheles cruzii | reverse complement strand
TAGCACGCCGAAGGTTACCGAAAGAAGACACACACAGAGCGGTACACAGTAAATTACGAATCTGCTGGGTTTTGCCTTCTTTTCCTTTTGTTTTTCTCGTCACACCGTGACTCGGCGCCGCGAAATGGATTGTGGACCGTATGCGCACTTTTTCGCTTTTTCGGACACTCCGCCACAGAAACACGCCAAGAGTGAGAAAAGCCACTGGAAAAGCCACTTGCCACTTGAGGTTCACTCACACGCTGCGAGGGTTCATTCGTAATGTGGCCACTTTTCCGAGCCAAACTCTATATTTTTGCACTTTGCGATCGGTTCATTCAACGTTCGCTGCCATCGATCGATCGGTGGCTTCGGTTAGTGGACGAGCCACACGAGCTCGTAAAGCGGGAGAGATTTCACTTTTAATTTATGGAATAAGACTTATTGAACCGCCGTCTCGCGCACTCACTGATCACAGGGAGCTCAGATATTTGGCGTACAAGAATATTTTCGAAACTGAAAATCACCCAACAGCTGTAGGAAAAAGAAAATTAAAAACGATTCACTTAAATCGCGGTGCACGCGAAACACAAACACACCGAAAGCCCGGAAGCGGTTTCCAAGTCACGTTCGGGAGCACTTGCGCCCCAAGGATTTTTAGTCGAGAATAACTACAGCCAACTGACTGGCCACTGGGTGCACTTTGAGCCCAGCTGCGCCCCGTGCGAAACGGTACCGTCCGACCGGATCAGATCGCCAATCGCTAAACATGGAGGGCCAGAAAACCTGCTCTCAGCGTCCAATCGATCGCTTTCGAACGTTTTTCGTTCCGTGCCATGCGAAGAAAAGCGTTTTATGGCACTTTGCGGGCTCTTTTGCCAGCACTGCGAAAAGCGATGGAAAGCGAAAGGAGCACGGCGACACGGCATTCACGGGATATCACGACAACACTCACGGGAAAAACCACTGGCGTCTCGTAGCGGCACGTCCGCTCACTCTGGCGGACGATCGTGTAATGGAGCGCGATCGCCAAGATGGAGAGGATTTTCTTTCGCGAGACGAGCACGTTTTCCTGCACCGCGTTGCGAAGACGTGAGTCGAGCTTTGAGTTCGCTCTCGGCCGCAAGTAAAACACCAACTCCCCCCGATAACAAATATCGCGCATTGTCGCTCTTTCTCTCTCGCTGTCTCGGTGGGCACTTCGCGGCTGAAATTGTGCACCGAAAGGGATACTGCCATTTTGCAGTATCACGCGAAACCGGGACTTTTCCTTTTACGGACCCCGTTTCCGAGGCCGTTAGCCGCCTTTTGGTGCATTTTTCGTGCATCCTTCCTTCGACATTTCCCTGCATATTCGAGTGGCAGTCATCACAAAGTAGCTAAAGCTAGTAAACAAAACAGTGCATAAAGAGTAACGCAACTATCGTATTTGCGAAACTGAAGCGATATCGAGGTTTTTGAGTTTCTGTTTTATGTTTTTTTTGCGAATTTGTCAACGATCGAAAAGGAGAAGCCAATCCAGCACAATAAAAAAGAAAAGATTTACCTTAACAACTCAAACAGTTTTCAGCTAAATTAAACTTACCATATCAGTGAATGTTTAAGGCTGGAAAGTATTTTCGATTCGGAGGATCGGACAAGGACTGAACAAGGACAGAGATTAAAGAGTTAATTTTATTCACCGTTTTCACCAATTTAAGAGAACCCCATTTTAGCTCGAAAGGCTCGAGCTTAAGTATGATTTGGAACTTCAAAACTCTTTGCGTTCTTTGGCGGACACTGCGCTATTAATAGGTTTTACGTCGTTTGTCCATGATTTGGGGTTCGGGCTTTTGGTTTGGAAGACCAGGGATTCGGTTTGATGTTGCCATTTGCGTCACACACTATCGTCGATTTGAATCGAAAGGGAATCAACACACAAAAGTTGTCCAAAAATAATCAGCACCAATAGCCGAACGCCGCGAACTTCGTGTTTTGCTGTTCAAGCGTACATTTTTGCAATTGCGTTGCCCAAAAATGACCATTGCCCCAAATAGGAGGTCATTTTCAGCGACAAAAAATAACCATCTAGTAACCCATTTGTACGTGCGTAGTTAC
>NW_026457083.1:0-2076 GCF_943734635.1 Anopheles cruzii | reverse complement strand
GTGTTACCAATAGCCGCGGCTATTGGTAGAGCCAGCTAGCCGCCACAACACATCACAACAACAAAGTGACAGCCGCCGATATCGGTAGAGCCAGCTAGCCGCCAGCCAGCCAGCTAGCTTGCATGCCAGGCTGCAAACAAGCTGAAGACCCGCATACGAGCCAAGAGAGATGATCACCGATCGACTCACGAGCGAGAGAGATCATCGGTCGACACTCTCTGGGACACTCTTGGCATTACGAAAGAACCAGGAGTGATAAGCGAAACGCCGGACCAGACGGACTAATTTTGAGTCGCTTCTTTCGGATCGCTTCTTTCGTGATCGATAATAAAGGACTTCAAGATACGGAACGGTCGCGGTGTTTGACTATTACTCAACACTCAAAATTATATCCGAGAGTGTTCACAACACTGCAAAATTATTGTGATATTGACATTGCAATAACACTGCAAAATTGTTTCCGAGAGTGTTAGCAACACGCAAAGGTGAAACAAATCAAACCCCGGCAAGGGGAAACCAACAAAATCCCGGTAAGGGAAAACCATAGTGCGTTCGTCGTGCGCGAAAGTGAGTGAGCGAGCTCGACGCGGTGCAGCATCCAGTGGCAGGATGACGCCAACGCAAACCAGCACGGGAGCGATGGCGACGCGATGCGTCCCCGGCTACCGGGAAGCAATGGCCCCTACGACAGGGTCAGCGGCCGCGAGAGCGGCGCGCGCCGAAACGTTGACGCGCACGATGATGAGGGAGATGAAGGACGAGATGAGAAAAGAGTTATCAGAAATGAAGAAGCGCGTCTTCGAAGAAAAGATGCGCGCAATTAGGACGAGTGAGTGGGTGGCCGAAGCAAGCCGATCGCACCGTAGGCACGATCGAGCGGAGCAGCGTAGCGACAGATACACCGACGCAAAAAGTTATCAGGACAAATGTGGCGGACGGTACCGAACCGACTACAGCGTGCGAAGGGAAGCACCACGAGTGAGCCAGCTGAGTGCGTACGATAAATGGGAAGAAGAGAGGCAGCTCCTCAAATACTACCTCGAACCTAAGTACGATATAATCGCAGCAATGGATGAGCGGAAAGGACGCCAAACGGGCAATGTGAAGCCGATCGCAGGTCCAAGCCGTCGGCAGTCTGCGACCGTTACGCAACGCCGTGCCAGTGACCCCTACGCCGTGCAAGTGGACGACATTCGCCCAACGGCGGTCGCCAGCCGAACGGTGGCAATTTTACCTCCGTCCAAAATGGCCAACAGGAATCGCTTCACGACCACAAGTAAGCCCTCCACGCACAGCCAAACAGGCCTCGTCGAGTGTGCAGCAACGGTACCCGGAGCAGTGTACGGAATGCGAGCACCAACGAGACCTTCAAAACCGATCGGAATTGATCGTAGTGGTACGGTTCGGGACAGTTTCGTGCGTGTGATAGAAGGACCGCTACCTGCGTTGGAAGAGAAGAACACTGTCGCGCTAAGGGACGAGAGTGCAACGACCACCAAGCGATGCGAGGTGAATGGATGTGTTAGTTCCCTGCCGCCAACGAAGCCATTCGGCCGCAAGAGCGGCGGCATCACAGTGTTTAATGGAGACGACAAACCAACGACGCTCGGTGTGCCGGCGAAGAATAGCAGCCTAAATACGAGCCGCACGAGACTCAACGGCAGGTTACGGGGAAAGGAGGCAAGGAAGCCAGACTTGTCAGAGGAGCAATCAGCCGATCGTGCCGCGGCTGCAGTCGATATGGGAAAATCAGTCGCAGCAGCACCAGTAGCAGCAGTTGCCATGGAAGTGGATGACGCGGAGCACAGGACGTCGCAAGCCGACCAGATGAAACAGCTCGACGTGAAGGTGCTGAACAACGCGGCCCACAAGCAACGGCATGCGGAGAACGGTGCTGCCGAGCAGGAACCACCACCGGTTGACACCATCGAAGTGGATCGTTTGATCGTCGATCGTATCGGTGATGTGCCTTACGGGAATGGGCATGCCGCCGAAAGTGTGCTGCTGACCGATGACAACCCGACGCGCAGTAAGGAGCTTTCGGTGACGGCCAGACCCATGGTTGTCGGAGGCCAC
>NW_026457082.1:0-2077 GCF_943734635.1 Anopheles cruzii | reverse complement strand
TTCAGCTTGAGGGTACTTCTGGAACAGATGTGTCCTCAAGTGGATTGTAGGACTATTAGGCGCGCTAGGTCTTAACTTAATGGTTCCTTTCCCCGTTCTTCTGTCCTTTTCCCGTACATGGGTTCTTAATAGTGCGTGTGGCTGAGTTGGGTGTACAAATTATTTCTTCTTATTCGTATAGATGTTATCTCCTAATTAATTCCGGCCTCCTTCTATTTTCCGTGGCGTTTGCCTGTCTTCTTCTTTCTCGCACGGTTCTGACCTTGCTGTAATTCGTAATGCTACGTTCGTCTTATTGCTATGTCAATTACAATTTTCGGCCTTGTTCTTTTACAATGTCCCTGGCTGGATGGCTGTCTATCCTTTCGGTTACAATTTTCGCTCTGTTATGTTTTTTAATATCGTGCTTAGTACATTGTGCAATCTTCTTCTTATCGTGTTATTAAATTTTTCCTTGTCTTGGGTACATTATTATTTCTCTCATCTCTTGTTTTATCCCTTTCTAATCTTTCTTCGCCTTCACCTTATTATTTTGCTCCACACTGTTAGCCTAGTGTCGTTTAAGTGGACTGGGATCGATTATGACGTTGGTTCCGTTCAAAGTTAACATCCGACAATTCCAGACAGCTACCGGCCTAACTTCTGTCGTGTTTCGTATCCTACTTGCTTCAGCGTTCCGTCAGTTCTCCTTTCTAGTTCCTGTTCTATTTGTCTCCTTGCGGTATTCCGCCTCGCAGAATTCATTTACCCGTGGTTGGTTCATCTCTGCCATGCATTCACTGTCTTTGTTGTAAACCACGAGCTGGTGCAGTGAATGTTGGATTTTTTAAGAATGACCTATTCATGTGCTTACTTTCTGAGTTTCCCTTGTTTTCTCTTCTTAATTTCGTGATATCCGTTTTCTATGCTCTCCGGTTAACTTCGCTTGTGTTTCGCGTACATTTTTCCTTTTCTCTTGCAACTACTAATGTTATTCTCGTATCTCTGGCATCTCTGGTTTTTCTTGCATAAGATTTTTATCAATTGTAAACATTTCCATTCTTCAATTTTCTCTTTCTCTCATTCATCGAATTCGTGTTATCCTTTTCTGTCTAACTTTGACTCATACGTCTAATCTCTGTTTTCTCTGGTGCTGCTGGTCCTTTTATTCTTCCTCTTGTTCCTCATCTTTTTCTTTTCCCATTTTGCTCTTTCCATCTATCTCCACAACATTCTCATAAATACTGCTTTTCTTCCGCCGACATCTCTTTCATTCCAATAGGTGAAATGAGGAAAATCTGGATATTTCTCGTTGCCAATTTATGTAACTAGGACATTGGCATAATCCTTGCTACATATCGATAATATTCCTGACCTTGCTCTTTCGTCCTCCTGTATTTTACTCTAACCGCTCTTCCGGGTTCATCACAGCATGATTTGATTGGCTTAGAATGTTCTGTTCTCTCTATACCCTTCTCTCTTCATTTCTATCTCCCTTTTTTTCTATATCTCTCCTGTTTTGTTTTTCTTTCTATTTCTCTTTATCTCTCTCATAGCTCTTTCTTTTTCTCTCTATTTTGTTCTTTCACTTAAAGCTGCGACTGTTTTCGTCTCTTCCCCATCTTTCATATTTAAGTGTCTCTATGGCTTACTATCTAGTCGATCCTGTTCTAACCTTTGTTGTATTTTTTCTTTGTCTTTAGTATTCGTGATATTTTTTTAAGCGATTGTTGTGTACTCTTTCAAACTTGTTACCGTTTTTGATAATTGTGGTCTGTTCACTCGGTAAATCAACTACTAAGTAGGGTCCTCTCCACGTGCTCTGTAGTTTTGATCCTACGCCCATTGGATTGGCCTGTATCAGGACTTGTTCTCCCCACATTGGCTTCCACTCCCTGGTTTTCTTATCGTACACTTCCTTCCGTTTTTCCTTGGTAAGCGTCGTCCGGCATTTCCTCCAAATGTTCCATTCCTAACATTTCGTTTTCAAATCTCCCCTCTCTTTCGTCTACTGCAATTCCGATGCGTTTACTCCGATTCCTTTCTCCCAGAGTTTCGCGCTGATCGCATCTAAATTGTCTCCCTGGAAAGCATGTTA
>NW_026457081.1:0-2078 GCF_943734635.1 Anopheles cruzii | reverse complement strand
CCCGCTGCTGGGGCTGCTCGGCACACCTTCGGACGACGACGACGACGCCGAACTTCGTGCGGCTACGAAGGAAACGGATACCTACACTGTAACGGGCCGCCAAGCTAGGTGAGCTGAGCTAGGTTACAGTTTACATAACACTCGCAGTATGTGCTTGTAAGGGGAAGTATTCATGGGGAAGCTTCCTGGGAAAGCTCCTGGGCCAAGTCGTGGACGTCGTTTTAGATATTACTGTACACCACCAAAGCTGCCAGATGCCAGAAGGGGGTTGGGCACGCAAAAAACGGCAACTTTAAAGGGCGATCCCGAATCCCGAAGGCCCGGCTAGACGGCCCGGAACGGCCTTGCTTGCGTGTGATAATTCCTGTAATTCTTCGCCACCCGCCCCGTAGTTGGACGAGAAGGATCTTCACTTGTGACTTCAGTCCCGAAGGGACCAAAGTCCTTCCAGGTTCCTCTTCCTCCTCCACGGAGCGATACGCGCTGTTCGCCGCGGAGAAGTCCCCGTGC
The DNA here is from genome assembly GCF_943734635.1 of Anopheles cruzii. Classification (NCBI taxonomy): domain Eukaryota; kingdom Metazoa; phylum Arthropoda; class Insecta; order Diptera; family Culicidae; genus Anopheles; species Anopheles cruzii. The sequence goes on along the minus strand of NW_026457081.1, from coordinate 1,568 downwards.
GTCCCGACCGACGTAGTTAAAGTCCATCCGTTCGTCGACATTAAAGACTTGGGCAGGGGCAGAGTGGGCCGTGATAGCGGGGCGTGGGGCGAGCGTGTGCGTTAAGCACACTTTCCGCGCGAACGTTCGAACCGGTTGACCGACATTCGCTGCCGATTCCGAGGTTCCCTCCGATGCCCTTTGGCGCTCTTTAAAGGCGAGTTCTGAGCTGAGTTCCACCGCGACCGCGAATGCACGCCGCCAAGTGCCGCTGAGTGCCGCCACCCAAGATTCGAATGAACACGCTTACGCCCCTTTCTACCACCCCTCTCCACCATTCCATTCCACTCACAGGACCATCTGCCGACATCGTCCTGGACGGTGTTCGGGTCACGTGCGTGATTCGTGTGTGGCGGCGGCCCACGGCGCCTGCGTTGCGAGTCGTCCCACGTCCACGTGGGCAAAGCGGGAAGCTGTGCGTGCGTGGTGCGGGAAGGTGCGGAGAAATATGAAGGAGGTTACTAGAGCGGTACAGCGTTTCCTTTGGGGCCCACAGCAGTAAGTCTATCGCTGACACTGTCGACTAGCGTCCGATGGTCCGAACCGTCAAGTCAAGTCAAGAACTGCGACATTCCTCGCGGGGTGCGGCACCTCGGCGTGCCCAATGTTGTGGCCGTGGCTCTTTATTTTGGTTTGGCTCCCTTTAACAGCTCCCACAAACAGAGAGAGAAAGTGTGCGTGTGTGTGTGTGTGTGTAGCCATGACAACACAACTCACTAGACTAGCTGCAAAGTGGCTGAGTGGCGCATCATTGAAACCCCAAGTCGGGCAAAAAATCAATATATAGAGCCCGTAAAACTTTCCGCACTCCTCGGACATTGAGGAATTGAAGAGCACGGCCACTGGGGCGGCGTGCGTGATGATGGTGCCCCGAGCAGCCGATAGCCAGCGGATCACTGACAGCTTCCACGTCATACCCGGTTTACCGAGTTTACTATGGAGAACTATTGCGTGCCATGTAAGACCCCGTGGTCCAGGCCGGAATTGTCCGTTTTCATGCACCAATAGTTCCACTTCAACGACTGCTTCGAAGATCTGGTATCCAGATATGCAGGTACACGAGACAGGAAGTCCAGGCAGTCCAGGCAGTCCAGGCAGTCCAGGCAGTCCAGCGCGGGTTAAACAAAGAAGCGAAGCGAATCCTGTACCGACGATGCTCGGCCGCTCTGAGCATACATATAGCTGTAGATACCAAGAAGTGGATCCCACATATGGAGCAAGCCGGTCAAAATAAACCCGGCGAACGGCGGCAGAACGGCAAACAATATAGGAGTATAAACCATGCAGACACATCAAAATAGTCAACCATAAAAAAAACAAATATTCCACAGCCACATTCAGTTCAGAGAGTTCGGGGGATCACGCTACAAAAGTGGCAGCAACACCGACCAACCGAACCGCCTGTTACGATCCTGGGGACCTTGTGCCGGGGTGGTTCCGTGTCCGTGACGCTTCCGGGCTTAACCTTGCCGCGAGCGAGTTATTCAGTCAATCACACAGTCAATTCGTTTAATTTATGGCCATTGCAA
>NW_026457080.1:0-2078 GCF_943734635.1 Anopheles cruzii | reverse complement strand
TTGCAATGGCCATAAATTAAACGAATTGACTGTGTGATTGACTGAATAACTCGCTCGCGGCAAGGTTAAGCCCGGAAGCGTCACGGACACGGAACCACCCCGGCACAAGGTCCCCAGGATCGTAACAGGCGGTTCGGTTGGTCGGTGTTGCTGCCACTTTTGTAGCGTGATCCCCCGAACTCTCTGAACTGAATGTGGCTGTGGAATATTTGTTTTTTTTATGGTTGACTATTTTGATGTGTCTGCATGGTTTATACTCCTATATTGTTTGCCGTTCTGCCGCCGTTCGCCGGGTTTATTTTGACCGGCTTGCTCCATATGTGGGATCCACTTCTTGGTATCTACAGCTATATGTATGCTCAGAGCGGCCGAGCATCGTCGGTACAGGATTCGCTTCGCTTCTTTGTTTAACCCGCGCTGGACTGCCTGGACTGCCTGGACTGCCTGGACTGCCTGGACTTCCTGTCTCGTGTACCTGCATATCTGGATACCAGATCTTCGAAGCAGTCGTTGAAGTGGAACTATTGGTGCATGAAAACGGACAATTCCGGCCTGGACCACGGGGTCTTACATGGCACGCAATAGTTCTCCATAGTAAACTCGGTAAACCGGGTATGACGTGGAAGCTGTCAGTGATCCGCTGGCTATCGGCTGCTCGGGGCACCATCATCACGCACGCCGCCCCAGTGGCCGTGCTCTTCAATTCCTCAATGTCCGAGGAGTGCGGAAAGTTTTACGGGCTCTATATATTGATTTTTTGCCCGACTTGGGGTTTCAATGATGCGCCACTCAGCCACTTTGCAGCTAGTCTAGTGAGTTGTGTTGTCATGGCTACACACACACACACACACGCACACTTTCTCTCTCTGTTTGTGGGAGCTGTTAAAGGGAGCCAAACCAAAATAAAGAGCCACGGCCACAACATTGGGCACGCCGAGGTGCCGCACCCCGCGAGGAATGTCGCAGTTCTTGACTTGACTTGACGGTTCGGACCATCGGACGCTAGTCGACAGTGTCAGCGATAGACTTACTGCTGTGGGCCCCAAAGGAAACGCTGTACCGCTCTAGTAACCTCCTTCATATTTCTCCGCACCTTCCCGCACCACGCACGCACAGCTTCCCGCTTTGCCCACGTGGACGTGGGACGACTCGCAACGCAGGCGCCGTGGGCCGCCGCCACACACGAATCACGCACGTGACCCGAACACCGTCCAGGACGATGTCGGCAGATGGTCCTGTGAGTGGAATGGAATGGTGGAGAGGGGTGGTAGAAAGGGGCGTAAGCGTGTTCATTCGAATCTTGGGTGGCGGCACTCAGCGGCACTTGGCGGCGTGCATTCGCGGTCGCGGTGGAACTCAGCTCAGAACTCGCCTTTAAAGAGCGCCAAAGGGCATCGGAGGGAACCTCGGAATCGGCAGCGAATGTCGGTCAACCGGTTCGAACGTTCGCGCGGAAAGTGTGCTTAACGCACACGCTCGCCCCACGCCCCGCTATCACGGCCCACTCTGCCCCTGCCCAAGTCTTTAATGTCGACGAACGGATGGACTTTAACTACGTCGGTCGGGACGCACGGGGACTTCTCCGCGGCGAACAGCGCGTATCGCTCCGTGGAGGAGGAAGAGGAACCTGGAAGGACTTTGGTCCCTTCGGGACTGAAGTCACAAGTGAAGATCCTTCTCGTCCAACTACGGGGCGGGTGGCGAAGAATTACAGGAATTATCACACGCAAGCAAGGCCGTTCCGGGCCGTCTAGCCGGGCCTTCGGGATTCGGGATCGCCCTTTAAAGTTGCCGTTTTTTGCGTGCCCAACCCCCTTCTGGCATCTGGCAGCTTTGGTGGTGTACAGTAATATCTAAAACGACGTCCACGACTTGGCCCAGGAGCTTTCCCAGGAAGCTTCCCCATGAATACTTCCCCTTACAAGCACATACTGCGAGTGTTATGTAAACTGTAACCTAGCTCAGCTCACCTAGCTTGGCGGCCCGTTACAGTGTAGGTATCCGTTTCCTTCGTAGCCGCACGAAGTTCGGCGTCGTCGTCGTCGTCCGAAGGTGTGCCGAGCAGCCCCAGCAGCGGG
>NW_026457079.1:0-2079 GCF_943734635.1 Anopheles cruzii | reverse complement strand
AGGAAGAGATGGCCGAAATCCGGTGACGACTGGTTGTGGTGCGCCGAAATGCCGGTCACCGGGCCGAGGTGCTTCTCGTAGGTTTCCCCAATGCCGGACCGATTGCCATGGCGACTGGCCGAGTACACGTACCCATCTTCGCTGCCCAGTACGAAGTTGTTTACCTCGTTATGCGGGAAGGCCATGCACGTGACCGAAATCGCCTTGGACTGGCGGTGTTGCAGTTCCAGCACATCCTGTGGCTGAGAGAGCATGTCAAGACTCCACGAGCAAAGCTTGCCGTCTGAGCTTATCGAGATGACGTTATGGGCATTCTGCGTACCAACCATCGAGAGACAATAAACGGGTTGCTGGAAGAAAACAACGATAAAAACATTTCCCATCGAAAGCCGGCCATCGGCTATGGCGTCCGGATGCATCACTTACCGTATGAGCGCTAGCGCTGAGTGGTGTACGTTGGATCGGTGTTCGCTTCTGTACCCGATTGTCCCACAGTACGATCTGCCCGGAGTAGGTCCCGCCCAGGATTAGATTCGGGTGAAACTTCGCGAAGCAGGTCGATATGACGGCGCTCTGACAGTGGAACACCTCCTCGGGCGTTTGTTTCTTGAACTTTGTGTTCCACACAATCACCACGCCGTCTGGTTCGTTCGGGCACTCCTCGTTGCTGTGGTACGACGCAACCATCAACTCCGGATAGTATGTGGACCAGTCGAACGACGTAACGCATCGGTTCTTCGACCAGCGATCGCAGTAGAAAGAACGATTGAGCGACAGGCGAGCTTGGGTTTTTTCATCGCTAGAAAGACACCAATGGAGGAACCATGTTTTTGTCAAACATCTCACAATACATATCAATCGATCGAGTTTGGAACGAGAATAACTTACCCCATATCATCTTCATCACTGCCTCCAATGTAGTCGGTGTAAATGTCGACCTTCTCGGACAGTGCGCGCTCCATAACTTTGCCTGCGCGCAGTATGAATCGTTGAAAATCTTCCGACAGAATAATCATTTGCTTCTGCTCGGCGGACAGTTCCTTCACTGTAAATAAAGAAATTCGTGTGAGGGGCGCCGTTTCGAAGCGAAAGCACACTCCCTTCCTTACCTTCCTTCAGATCGTCCTTCTTCTGCTCCTGGGGTGTTATTGCCGGGGCCACTTCCTTCACCGTCGGTAAGCCGTGCGGCAGAATGCCGGGGGGCAGCTTCGAATGGAACCCGTGGTCGATGTGAGTCAAAGAGTTTTCCTCATCGTCACCTTGACCGTCGCCATAAGTAAGCACTGCATAAGTAAAATTGTTTCTAATTTTCCGATTTCTATTTCTTTATTTAATTCCTTCACTCTTTTACTTGAATTCCGGACTCTGCTCAATGTAGTCATAGAGCATACGGTCGAGCAAATAACTACAACTCCTACATTCAAATAGCTTCGTATATGGTAACAATGAAAAAGTAAAATGCCATCTGCGGTCGTATTTCTCCACCCATTGTTTCTCACCAAATAGAGTTATAGAGTTTCGTAGTATTAGTCACCGAAAATAAGCGCACAGTTGAAAACCTATTTGTTACACTACACAATGTACTACGATCGGATTTCGATCGGTGATCGTTACTTAAGTCAGAGATCAATATCCAAATGATGTCACTCCAATCATCCGTGGGCTTAATCAATTGCTAATATCATAGTTTTTGTTTAGTATATGTTAGTAATCTACCAGAGGCAACATTTGCCAAGGCCTTGTGATAGGGTCAGGTTACTATCGTTGGTGGTTGGTAAAGGAAACAATTGTTGGAAGCAAACTAGAGCTACAATTAGGAAACAAAGAGAGTAGAGAGAGAGACAGAGTTCGACACCCAGAGTTACCCAGAGAAGTTAAACAATTCTTTGTGCACTGGTTGATCGTTCATACGATCGCTTTAGGTAGCAAAGCTGCGAGAAGTTCAACAAAACTTTGTGCACTGGTTGATCGTTCTTCCGATCGATTTAGGAAGGAAACCTCACCTTTGGCAGTTGCAAACACACATTTCCACAACTAGACTCATGCAAAATAATGAAAATTATACATACAGCGTTTGTG
>NW_026457078.1:0-2079 GCF_943734635.1 Anopheles cruzii | reverse complement strand
GCAGGATAGTTGCCTATTACCTGACAATGGGGGGCGCAGGGAAATCGTTTTCCTTCCTCGGAGCGATTCCGTCGGAGTGATGCCAACCCAGAGGGAAGGAAGTCAGTCTCCGAAGGGAATCGCACAAGGGTAACAAAAATTTCTTTCTAAGGGGAAGAAAACCCGACTCGTGGCTGGTCACGTCCAAAGTAAGAGTGGTTCTATTTGCAAATTGTCGCGTCTTATATACCTAAAATTTTGTCATAAACATTAATAAATTCAGAGCCCGGCCGCCTGCCCGAAACCGCGAAAAGTGCTGACGCTATGATCGCGTCGCGCGTCTGAATCGATCGATTGGTCGTGCGCGCCGACCGTCCAGCTAGAACTGCTGATGCTGCTTTACTTGCGATCGTTCGCCTGCCCTACGACGGTTGCTAACGTGCTGGCGCTGTGTTTACTGGCTGGCACTTGCCGCTATCGCGGAAGTGGGTCAATGGTTGCGTCATGCAACGGTTTTTGGGAACTGGCTTGCTGCGTTCGTAACAGGCTGCGTACTTGGCGTTCGACTTGTATGCCATGTTGCGTGCGAGAAAATGTCCCGCTTCAAAGTGAGAAGAATGAGAATTTGAACAAAAAAGTGAGTAAGTTTGTCAAATTGGGTTCACGCTGAAATGCTCACTTTACTACTGACCAAGTATTCATTCATTCATTTTCATTCACGTCTCACGTCACGCCGCCAATATTTACAAAATATTTTTCGATATTCCCAATAAATACAATACTTCCAAAAGTGAGACAGACTGAAGGTGACCATTAACTAAGGATGCTTCCATTGGAAGCGGAAATAAAGTTCCAATCCGTTCGGCGGATTAGGACTATCCCGGCAAAGGCCGATCACCTGTAGCCTGTGTCTGGTAAGTTTCGAAATTTACAACAAAACTTGGGGTTTTGCAGATGACGAAATCAGATGAGGCTAAAAATAAACCTCATTGCTCAGCAGCATCCGGCTCCAAACAATGTCGGATTATTTCACGCATTTCGTGATGATCGTGTCGTGTTTCGTGGCCACATTTTAGCACGAACCGTGAATCGAAAAAGTACAAATTCCGGTTCTGTAAACCGGAATCTGCAGAGCGGTACAGTGGAGTGCAAAATAAGTAAGCGAACTTGGCCCGCACACCAAAAGCTAATTTAGCGCATGCATGCACTGCAACATTGCACCGACATCGGTCATAAAGTGAAACTGTGACTATTTTTTTTGTGAGTTTCGTTTCGTTTGGGTAAAGCAATTAACGAATTCAGTGCACGGGTTTAGTTAATTTCTCCTCACTGTGCCGATTTTGACATTTACTTCGCGGTGCTGAAGTAGTGAAAGAAGAGCGTGAGTGCTTTCTCACTTCTCATCTCACTTTGCTCACTCGGTGAAATGCTTTGAAAACGTTGACGTTCAACGATCATGCGCACTGCGCACTCCGGTCGCTAGGGGGCGCTCATGTTTTCCTTCCGCCAGGTAGGGGGTACCCCCGCAAGTTTTCACACAGTTTTCCGAGTGGTTTCGCTACCAAAAGGAGCCACTGACCCCCGGGGGGGACGCTACATTTGTCACCGAAATCGTTTCGCTGATGGTTTTCCACGCTGGAAGAGCACCTGGCGGCCGTTTCGGGGTCGATTTGCTTGCCTCAGTCAGCCGTTGCGCGTGAACCGGGTGTGTGTTCTGTTTCCGACTCCACAATGACGACCAACCGAATGCACAAAGTGTTCCTGTACAGCTTGGCCATCTCGCTGATAGCCATCTTTATCACGCTGGCTAGCAAAGTATTCCCAATCGCGAACCTGCCGATGAGTAAGTAACGATCCTTCCGTGGGCGTATGGTAGTTTCCGGTTTGACTGTTACCGCTCCGCTTGCAGGTACGAACATTATTATCGTTGGCACTTGTTTGGCAAACTTTGCCTCCGTCATCGCACTGATCGTGGGCATCGTAACGGTACGTAACTCGAAGCGCCACAGGTTGTAACGCACCCCGGTTCGAAGGCGATTCTATTTATTGCCCTATGCTTCTTTTTCTGTCACTGCCCATTTCCAGCGGCGACCGCGCTTA
>NW_026457077.1:0-2079 GCF_943734635.1 Anopheles cruzii | reverse complement strand
ATACACAACCCAGTTTCAGAAGAAAATTAATGTTATTGAGCTGATTCTGATCGTTGCTGTTTGTGAAATTATGCTAACTGCTATCGCCGAATTCATACGTTTTAGTATTCTAAGATACAAAATTCAAATTTATTCTAACCCAAACTTGAATGAACAACGAAAGAATTAATGAGTTTCTCCCTTCTTGTGAACTTTGGAGTGACGTATTAGACTGCTTGATTGACCGAACGCTTTTTCACAGACTTTACACTGGTATGGCTTTTCGCCGGTGTGAGTGCGAATATGAATCTTTAGGTTAGATGAGTATGTGAATTTTGATGCACAATGGGGGCACTGATGCTGTTGGTCCTTATTGTGAATTTTCGAATGTTCTGTCAGATTGCCTGATGAACGAAAGGCTTTGTCACAGACTTTACACTGGTATGGCTTTTCGCCATTGTGAGTGCGGATATGAATCTTTAGCTTAAATGAGTCTGCGAACTTTGACGAACAATGAGGACACTGATACTGTTGGTCCTTATTGTGAATTATCGAATGTTGTGCCAGATTGCCTGATGAACGAAAGGCTTTGTCACAGACTTTACACTGGTATGGCTTTTCGCCAGTGTGAATGCGGATATGATTCTTTAGCTTAGATGACTGTGCGAACATTGACGGACAGTGAGGACACTGATGCTGTTTGTCCTTGTTGTGAATTTTCGAATGTACTGCCAGAATGCTAGATGAATGGAAGGCTTTGTCACATACTTTACACTGATATGGCTTTTCGCCAGTGTGAGTGCGGATATGAATCTTTAGGTCAGATGACTGTGCGAACATTGATGAACAATGAGGACAGAGGTGCTTTTGTTTTTTGCGATGGCTTTTGCGGTTATCCTGTTCATGATCCAGAATATCATTTGTTGTTTGCAGCTGATCCTGAACTCCTACCTCTTCGCTCTCTGATTTGATTGCAATTGGATTTTCCTCTGCCTCGAATAAATCATCAGGTATTTTACCACAGCATTCATATGTCCTATTCGCTTGATGAACAGTCAAACACTTCCGATTCAAGCGCAAATCCTTTTGTGTATCCGGTGAGGTCACTTCAGTTTTAATTGACATCTCTGTGCCGATCATTTGTTCGGCAGAGTGGTTAAGATGTTCTTGAGTGATTTCTACTTCGTTCTTAACTGTGTTCTGTTGTTCGATAAATCTATCGACCAAATCATTTTTTTCATTGCATCTCCAGCGAAACAGATTCATCTTTCCTTCTTTCAAACGCGCTTCGCACATCGTGCACAAATACGATGGAACTCCAGGAGAGAAATTAATCTGTAAAAACAAGAGTCTCATAGAACAGTCTTCCTTGTGGCACAGGGTGAATTGTGTGTTACTAAGTACTACCTGAGCACCGGTGCATTCGGAGAGCTTTTGAAGGTTGCACTGTCCGGAATCTTCGTTCGCTAGAGGCTCCAAAGCATCATCGTTAGACAGACAGCATCGACATACTTTTGCCGTTCTGTAAAATAATTCACTATCATACCTTTTAATCACTATTGAACACTAACTTACTCAACACCATCCTCTTCCTTAATCACTGCCGAAGACTCCATTTTAACTGCAATCGTTTATTAAGGTGATTCTGTAAATCCACTTTGCACTTGTTTATTAAACAATGTTTGCTTCAATAGTTTTGCCTTTTGACAATCCTTCGAATTTTGACAGCTCCTGGGCGTCGAAAATTCGTAAACAATGGCACTCCTGAGATCCTCTTCCTGAGGTAGTTTGAGTGGCACTGAGGGCACTCATTTCGATCATTTAATTTAAAACGTTTCTATGATTTACGCTTAGGGCTTTTCTGGGCTTTACGGTTCTGTAATGGGCCAGGATCCCGACACCTCTTGAAGGATATTTATTTATTTATTTGTACAATCATCATCAACGGGCTTACAAAGCCTAGTTGAATCTTATAACTAAACTTAAGGATAATACAATGGAAAAGAGCCGATAAACGATATATAACGTACACGCGAACAGAAGGATAAGTAGTGCAAACAGGCATAGAGTAATGAGTAACAAAGTGCACGTCAAAAGTTA
>NW_026457076.1:0-2081 GCF_943734635.1 Anopheles cruzii | reverse complement strand
ACGTCAAATTCAAATTGTAACGGCGATAGTATACAATATACCGAACATACTGGCCGCCTTGAACTAGCATGGCTTGTTCAACATAATTATAATGGACTGGGTAGCAGCGCGATTTTGGTGACAGGACGAACAACGTTGTCTGCCTTTGCCGTCCTCAGGGTGACGACTCGAACGACTCCATCCTTTCCGGGATGCGTAGCGGTGATTTTCCCCAATGCCCAAGTCGCTGGTGGGACATTATCTTCCTTCAGCAGGACCACACGTCCGACGTCAATGGATACTGGCGGATTGCAGCCCTTGCTGGCACGAGTTTGCAGCTGCTGCAGATATTCCGCTTGCCATCTGGTTCAGATGCGCTGTGTACGTTGCTGAGTACGTTCCCAATGTGACAAACGGTTCTCCGAGACTTCCTGCAATGATACTTCTGGAACGCTTTGGAGATTTGTTCCAATTAGAAAGTGACCCGGAGTAAGTACTTCGAGGTCTTCTGCTTCTGTCGGCATGTGCACTAGTGGACGCGAGTTTAAGCACATTTCGATTTGTGCGAGTAATGTAGACATATCTTCGCGAGAGATATTGGAATTGCCGACTTCCCTCAAGAAATGATGCTTTGCTGATTTCACGGCGGCCTCCCATAACCCACCAAATTGGGGTGCACGTGGAGGAATGAACTGCCAATGGATCCTTTGGCCAGTACACCAGTTGACAATCTTGTCTCGTTCGCCGGAACCCTTTTGTAGCATGCGGAAGACCTTGTGCAGATGGTTTGCTGCACCCTTGAAGCATGTTGCATTGTCGCTGTAAATGGTGATTGGTTTTCCTCTACGAGCGGTAAATCTATGTAGAGCTGCTAAAAAGGCATCAGTTGAAAGATCGGATACGAATTCAATATGTACCGCTCGGGTGACAAAACATATGAAAATGGCAGCATAGGCCTTTGTAGCTGTACGATTTCGCACTTCAGATTTGATGAACACTGGACCAACATAGTCAACATCACAGCTTAGAAATGGCCTGCTTGATGTTACATGTGATGCTGGGAAATCTGCCATACTTTGTTGAATTAAAGTCGGTCGATGACGAAAGCAAGTATGGCATTGATGATAAACCTTTCGGGCTAGGTTTCTTCCCGATAAGATCCAAAACTGCAAATGAATGGTGGACAACATCAGTTGTGGTCCTGCATGTAGAAGCTTTCGATGGTAGTACTCCACTATCATCCTCGTCAGTGGATGCCTAGCACAAAGTACGATCGGATGTTTTGAATCCTCTGAGATATCGGCGTGAATCAGTCGACCTCCTACTCGGATCAATCCTTGAGCGTCGAGCTGTGGTTTCAACCATTTTAAACGACTTGACCGTGATACGTATTTTCCAAGGAGCAAATCGGTGTGTTCTTCACGAAACGATTCCCTTTGAGCCATTCGGCATAGTGCATGCTCAGCTGCTTGGAGCTCCTTTGTTGTGAGAGGATCAATCTCTCCTCGTGCGATGGGAAGTGCTTTGTTGCGTTCGTTGAAACGTTTGTGCAAATTGTTGACATAAAAATCCATAGAAATTGCATCGGCCGCCGTTGGTGACACGTGGCTCATGTCCTGGGCCAATTTCTGTAAGGTTCTTGTTGCTAAATATGGCGCAGAAGATGTGCCATATGTGACGGTTTGCAGCTGGTATGTGGATATTGGTTCAGCTTGATTTTCCCGCCACACGATCCTTTGAAGTGGTTGATCTACTTCCTGCACCCTTATCTGTCGGTACATTTTTTCAATGTCGCCGACCAACGCAATTGCATGTGTACGAAACTTCAGAAGTAGAGACAGTAAATCCTTTTGTATGACTGGACCCACCAAAAGGATGTCGTTCAAGGAATACCCCGAAGATGTTTTACACGATGCATCGAAGACCACTCTGGTTTTAGTCGTAGTGCTGGACTCCTTGAACACTGCATGATGTGGTAGAAAACAATGAGAAATGTTAATATCAGGATTGTCCAATTTCTGCATATGTCCTAGTCGTTCATACTCTCTCATGAATTCGTGGTAAGAACTCTTTACAATTGCGTCTGACTCGAGCCGTCGCTC
>NW_026457075.1:0-2083 GCF_943734635.1 Anopheles cruzii | reverse complement strand
TGTGGTATGTGGATCAAGTTAAGCTCGCGCCTGTAAGCTGGACTTTTACAATGTAGTGCTAAAGGCTTGCACCTAATTAACCAAAACCGGGAGCTCTACAACCATCCGCCCACCGTAACGCCCCATTTCACCGCTTGGTGATGGAGTTGAGTGTGCTATTTTTGTCCTGCCGTCCTCTTGACTAACCGGAATTCACGATTATTCACGATCCCTGTTAGGTGTGATCCCCATTCTGACGATGGACGGTTGTGGGAAAGATCACGTACCGACTGGCACGTTCATTCGGTGCGCATTCGGTGGGGAGGTAATCTCCCGCGGCAATCTTCGCAACGAACCGCCAGGACCACGGCAAGAAGTAACGGCTTGAGGGCCGATAGTGGCGAATATTTCGAAATACTACCAGGCGGAAAGCGGGACTGTACACATCAAATATCTCTTCCTTATTGCGACAACGTGCGACTAATGCTGTCGTCAGCTCGTTCCGTGTTCCCAGAGACGGCAGACGATCCCATCAGTTACCTCCACCTACACACACACGGGAACGCCATCTCACGAGCTGGATGTTGGAGTGGACAAAATGAAGTTGCTTTTGGCGTGGTCTGTTTGAAAGTTATGAAACCATTACCATTATTGTTATTAATGATGCTCAATTTGCAAAAGCCAACGACGCTGCCAGAGGTCGCTTCTCACGTTGAAGAGCGTCCTACTCACGTCGTCACATAATATATATGCAAATATTTACTTTAAATCGGATGGTGTGCATTTGAGAATTAGCGCACCATTCGATGACGAAGCCTGGAAAGAATGGACGTGAGCAACACTTTAGAGAATCAGGTTACATCTAGTACTCTGAAATCCAAAAAACATCGATCAATCAATTTTTTAATCGATTTACACGAAATTAGTAAACCGTTCAAACATTTTTACGTTTTCCCCCCTGACCGATTAGTTCTAACCAACTGATCCCGCGTGATGGATGAGGTACATTGAAAGTGGGATCCAATGGTGGATGTATGTTTACCACATCTCTCCGCTGCCTCTTTTATAGGATCTTGGACGCCCGAAGTGTTCGGTGACCGTTTTCCAGCTCTTTCACTTTCGCGAGCACACGTTTTTGGGAAAACATAAAAACACAACCGGCGAAGCAACGAAATAAGACCTGCCAAATGGCACAACATAGGCGACACTTCGAGTATTCACCAGAAACCGTCGTTTGCCGCGCACAGATGGAGCCGGTGCCCCACAGGCCCCAAATGAAGATCACCGCGCGGGCCCCACGCGAGGCCATGTTTTGGGGCCTTTTCTTGTTTTCGTCATTCATCGTCTCCGCGTCCGTTTCTTGGCGTTTCGTTTTCCATTTTTTTTTTACGGCCGGGTGTGGCCACAAGACTTGTGGCCGCGGCCGTGTGGTATTTATAATTTTTCCTCGCTCTCGCCAAGCGGGCGAAACGACACGACGACGGCGATCGAAGGGACTCACTCAAAAGCGGCGCAAGATATTTGCGATGCCGCCAGCAGTAGTAGCAATCGACCGCACCGCCGAGACGGTACGGGTTTTGGCCAGACCCCGGGGGTCTTCTAAAACGAGCTGAGCTGCGGAATTCGTGCAAGCGTGCGTGCGTCGGTGGCAATTTTCGCGGGTTGCGAAAGACGAAAACTTTCCTACCAAACTAATGCGTTCCGCTGGAAAGCGGATGAAACTGATTTCGAGTGCGTTTTCGATCTCTTTAAAAAAATGGGCTTTCGCGTGTGCGTGAAAATGAACTGTGAACTGTGTCTGATTTCGGGTGTGCTCCAGTTGCTAAGATTGTAAGAGAACGTGCCCATTTTTATGAACAAAATTTTCTACAATCTTCCCAGACCATACCCGTGCCCAGGGCGTTTTCCCTGTGGCCAAGTGTCCGTTCCATGTGGCCAAGTGACCTTTTACGAAAACTGCCCAAAAGGGCGTCGATTGAAGGAGAAATCACTGTTTCCTGTCAATTAAAATACGTGAATTAACTCTACGGTACGAAAGTGCGGAACGTGGATAACGCCTCCTGCCAAGAAGAAAGGATCGTGTACGCTCTAGTGAAGGTCTGTT
>NW_026457074.1:0-2083 GCF_943734635.1 Anopheles cruzii | reverse complement strand
TGTGGTATGTGGATCAAGTTAAGCTCGCGCCTGTAAGCTGGACTTTTACAATGTAGTGCTAAAGGCTTGCACCTAATTAACCAAAACCGGGAGCTCTACAACCATCCGCCCACCGTAACGCCCCATTTCACCGCTTGGTGATGGAGTTGAGTGTGCTATTTTTGTCCTGCCGTCCTCTTGACTAACCGGAATTCACGATTATTCACGATCCCTGTTAGGTGTGATCCCCATTCTGACGATGGACGGTTGTGGGAAAGATCACGTACCGACTGGCACGTTCATTCGGTGCGCATTCGGTGGGGAGGTAATCTCCCGCGGCAATCTTCGCAACGAACCGCCAGGACCACGGCAAGAAGTAACGGCTTGAGGGCCGATAGTGGCGAATATTTCGAAATACTACCAGGCGGAAAGCGGGACTGTACACATCAAATATCTCTTCCTTATTGCGACAACGTGCGACTAATGCTGTCGTCAGCTCGTTCCGTGTTCCCAGAGACGGCAGACGATCCCATCAGTTACCTCCACCTACACACACACGGGAACGCCATCTCACGAGCTGGATGTTGGAGTGGACAAAATGAAGTTGCTTTTGGCGTGGTCTGTTTGAAAGTTATGAAACCATTACCATTATTGTTATTAATGATGCTCAATTTGCAAAAGCCAACGACGCTGCCAGAGGTCGCTTCTCACGTTGAAGAGCGTCCTACTCACGTCGTCACATAATATATATGCAAATATTTACTTTAAATCGGATGGTGTGCATTTGAGAATTAGCGCACCATTCGATGACGAAGCCTGGAAAGAATGGACGTGAGCAACACTTTAGAGAATCAGGTTACATCTAGTACTCTGAAATCCAAAAAACATCGATCAATCAATTTTTTAATCGATTTACACGAAATTAGTAAACCGTTCAAACATTTTTACGTTTTCCCCCCTGACCGATTAGTTCTAACCAACTGATCCCGCGTGATGGATGAGGTACATTGAAAGTGGGATCCAATGGTGGATGTATGTTTACCACATCTCTCCGCTGCCTCTTTTATAGGATCTTGGACGCCCGAAGTGTTCGGTGACCGTTTTCCAGCTCTTTCACTTTCGCGAGCACACGTTTTTGGGAAAACATAAAAACACAACCGGCGAAGCAACGAAATAAGACCTGCCAAATGGCACAACATAGGCGACACTTCGAGTATTCACCAGAAACCGTCGTTTGCCGCGCACAGATGGAGCCGGTGCCCCACAGGCCCCAAATGAAGATCACCGCGCGGGCCCCACGCGAGGCCATGTTTTGGGGCCTTTTCTTGTTTTCGTCATTCATCGTCTCCGCGTCCGTTTCTTGGCGTTTCGTTTTCCATTTTTTTTTTACGGCCGGGTGTGGCCACAAGACTTGTGGCCGCGGCCGTGTGGTATTTATAATTTTTCCTCGCTCTCGCCAAGCGGGCGAAACGACACGACGACGGCGATCGAAGGGACTCACTCAAAAGCGGCGCAAGATATTTGCGATGCCGCCAGCAGTAGTAGCAATCGACCGCACCGCCGAGACGGTACGGGTTTTGGCCAGACCCCGGGGGTCTTCTAAAACGAGCTGAGCTGCGGAATTCGTGCAAGCGTGCGTGCGTCGGTGGCAATTTTCGCGGGTTGCGAAAGACGAAAACTTTCCTACCAAACTAATGCGTTCCGCTGGAAAGCGGATGAAACTGATTTCGAGTGCGTTTTCGATCTCTTTAAAAAAATGGGCTTTCGCGTGTGCGTGAAAATGAACTGTGAACTGTGTCTGATTTCGGGTGTGCTCCAGTTGCTAAGATTGTAAGAGAACGTGCCCATTTTTATGAACAAAATTTTCTACAATCTTCCCAGACCATACCCGTGCCCAGGACGTTTTCCCTGTGGCCAAGTGTCCGTTCCATGTGGCCAAGTGACCTTTTACGAAAACTGCCCAAAAGGCCGTCGAATGAAGGAGAAATCACTGTTTCCTGTCAATTAAAATACGTGAATTAACTTTACGGTACGAAAGTGCGGAACGTGGATAACGCCTCCTGCCAAGAAGAAAGGATCGTGTACGCTCTAGTGAAGGTCTGTT
>NW_026457073.1:0-2083 GCF_943734635.1 Anopheles cruzii | reverse complement strand
TTCACTAACAGTACTCTTACCATAAATTTCATATATTTGTCGGCAGACTCGGTAGCGTTTTTGCGTTCCTTAAAAAGTAATAGCGTATTTGTGTAGATATTTTTTCATTCATTTTCGAATGAATATAATTTTCTACACGAAAGAATAATTAAACATGCGTGCTTACTAAAAATGTATCCTGAAACTTCGGGTATCGTGTAAGGGAGCGACAAAAACCGACAAAACAAACCCGACTTTTTACGTGGCACAATATTAAGTTTAATTATTGAAGGTTTCCAGTTTTGTAACCATCTTGAGGCTTTGGTATAGATTGCTGCTAATATTCTTGAAAGAGAGTTTATAGTTGTATAATCGTGATCTTAATTGTAAAAGCAAATTGAAAATTTCTTAAACATGTTCAAATAATCAACCATATTTACTTTTGTATAAAGATTAGTTGCAGCCATAGTGAAAAACCCATATTATGCGTATAGTGAAGCAAAATAATCCAAATACAATGGTCTTCAAAATTATTCGAGCAGGGGCAGTATCTAACACGAATCCGATAGGATTTGTATGATCTTATAAATCTTATAAAAACTAAAAAAGCGGTTAAATGATCGGGTTCCCACTTTTATGCCACATTGAGGCATGTTCCTTAGAAAGACCAAATATGTAACAAAATAAAATAAAATTGAAAAAAAGCAGTATTTCAAGGCAACATGGTTTAATGATACAAAGAATTCATCGTTTTATCGTCCCAATTCTGAGAATTATGTACGCCAGCTCAACCATAACGAAAAAGTGATATGATGAATGGCACCGGGGAAGGTGGATAAGCGAAAGCTGCCTATCGTACGCAGAAAAACTAATTTTATTTCTACATTCATTCAATCTTTTTTTGAATTGTACATGCTGGATTTTCTCCCTTCCTGCCCTTGCAGTCCGTGCCGCTAAATCATCAAGCATAAACATTGTTTGCTTCTAAACAGTTTCATTTGGGCCAATTCTTGCAAAGCTCTGCTCAAAATACTTTTGAAATCATTTGTCGCTGTTGCTGCCCATGTTTTTGTAACTATTCCGAAATAATAATGCTTTAATTTTGTTTACAGAACTTATGCGAGCCTATGGTAACATAGCCTTGCGACGTGCAAGCACCCCTCTATCCACGACAACCACTACCACCACAAATCGTCCAAATGATATGTTCCCATGGAAGGAGATTTCTAATCCACATGCCTTAGATTTTACCTGAGTCTAGAGATTTACCTGAGTCTAGAGATAGAAATCCTATAGTATCACAAGAATTGATTGAACATCAGCTCTTGCTTTGCTATTATCGAAAGTCGACAGATTCTCAGAGAAACCTTGCATATTTTTATCCCAGTTTTCTACGCCGTTGGAATGATAGTTCCATATGAAAAAACCTTTTAGAATAAGCAACGAAAATGTATTCTTGGATATTGGTTCCGATTAAAATTCAGCCAAACTATATGCCAAAATTAAGCGATTTTTATTCTCCCAACACGCATAACTTTTCTTCGACCTCATAACTTATCACAAATTAGATGATAGAGTCAAGGTCAATACCTTTCGGAAAAATAACATTTGTCTTACATTATTAGACTCGAGAAATAACTCCTCAATACCTTTACTATTGGTGTAGTATTGAAACTAAGAAACAAAACGAATCGCATGTTGTTTCTCATCACATGTACGTTCGAATGTACGTGCTTACTTAACTAGAAGCGCTCATTGTGTGAGCATTTACTCAATAAACGACATTATTTTTTTATACATTTGTTATAACTATTTTCTACATTGTTACAAGAACCATAAGTATGCCATAATTATTTCTTACTGACAGCAAACTACCTACTAGAACGAAATGACGTGAAATTAATGTACTTCCTACAAATATTTTTTCATAGAGTAGAAACCATGAATAATATTCATAAATACATTATTTCATTCTTCGATTATCAATATTGATTAACTTTGTTCAACTTTTTTTTGGACAATTAAACTAGTTGTTTAGATACTGACTTAAGTTTAGGAAACTGAATATTACTTTTACGAACATTTATTAACCATTAAGGATATG
>NW_026457072.1:0-2084 GCF_943734635.1 Anopheles cruzii | reverse complement strand
TATGTTTGCAGCAGTACGTTCCGTGTCGCTTGAAACATAAAAATAAGTTGGTTTGATACAAAAATTGTCCATAATAATACGACATACAAAAAGAACCAAAACGGATTAATTTTCCAATGTGTTTTTGAAAGAATACTTAGAAGATACAAAAGGAAGATCTACCCGTACTGATGAGCTTCTCAAAATCGCCATGCTCACATAACAGGCGGTCAATCAATCATTACAAATCAATGCGCATCATCACAAACGCCTTTTTCTCTCGCTCTCTGTTGCTTTCACTGCGTGCATCACACAGCTCAGCGTTTAGCGAGATATTCATCTGCTGAGTTTCACCTAAACAATAAGTAATGAATTGTCGGTACACAATCTCGCGTCTCATGCCGATCTCACTATCGATGAGCACGTTGGTCCAGTTCGAAAGCGGGGCAGGTTTCGAGAGAGAGTGAAAGAAGAAAATTCCGATGGTAAAGCAAGATGGACCCATTTTGGAGATAATAAGTGCGATCTGATTCGCTGATAACCTTGAACACTGTCGAGCGCAGCATTCAGCCGTGGCTGAAGAATCACCGGATAAGGACGTTAGATCGTCAAAAAATAAGATTAATAGTGCGCCGATCCGATCTTATAAGTCAATCAACTTAACCAGAGAAAAGAATAGAAAATAAAGCTTCTTCTGTTTGCAATGTTTTTTATACTTCTTGTAATGGTAGTGCGTTTTTTTTCAAACCTGGTGCCGTTTACCACATAATTTTTTATTTTATTTCTCGTTCATCAAAATTAGTGTTTTTAATTCTTCGTGGACTAATAGTTTTTCTAACTATGTTTTGAAACTAGCATGAACATGAACCATTTACCAATTATCATGCAGTGAACGGGTTAAGTTTGAAACTGTTGCCGGCAGTGAGAAAGTGACTCATGGATGAAGTTGCGAGTGAAACCACGTTTCACGAGAAAACAGCTCACCGATGTGAACGAAACGCAACCATCTCTCTGAACTTTGGTTTGGTACTTTTCGAGTTAAGAAGTGGTCTAGTACAGTGATCGTCCACTGAAAACATGTCCAGCCAGCCATTAGTATTTAATTTCTTGGAAAATCCATACAAAAAACCGAATACTAAGCTGCCTTTTAACACTTTCGAACAAATCTCCTACTCCGTGAGGAGCGAAAGTGAGTGAACTATCGAATGAACGAATGAACAACGCGAGCGAGATGCCTTTTGACGTTTTCGTGGTTGCCACCGGGTGGCTGCGCGAGGGTTCATGAGTCGCCATTTGTTACTCGTACGGTACAGAGGTGTGTGCTTGCTGTTTGCTTCGCTGTCCGCGCGCTTCGTTCACGTTTTCGCCCCACGGGTGTAGCCCTTTGGTTCCCGGCGTGACGCTTTTACCCCTTTGCTATCGATGCAAAAGTAGTAACAGCACCCGGAGCAGCGTCAGCAGGCAAGTGGCCGGCCCCGAATTCGGCCTTCCTTCCCGTGCCAGGTGCTCTGCTAGTGTGAGTGCGCGACGCAAAGTATCCTTCACGGCCAAGGGTACGGGCGGTCGGTCGGCGGCTTAGATCGGTCGGCTATCGCAATAATTTGTCCGCAACATTGTGGGTAAAAGTGGTGTACATTTTAATCATCTTATCGGTGGGCGTGTGTGTTTGTACCGTTCGATAAGAAGCCCGTTTGACTGTGTGTGTTGTTCGAACGTGTACCGAGAGAACCGTCGTCGCTACCACACAAGGTTGCTACAAACAACAAACGAAGCAATTCCTCCCTCAAGGTTTGCCGCGGGTCCCGAGGATGATACACGTGCCCACCTGACACGTGCACGTTGCGCTGTAAATGTCGTGCGCAGGAAGGAACGGGAATAGACGGGCCCCTTATGTGTACTACTAACCTTGACTCGCGTACACTACCTTTACACTAATTTATTGTGGCGCCGCGTGTGTCTCGCACGATTACTACTGCGTTCTGTGTGTGGCATTTTGCGGCGATAGCACCGTTTGCTGTGTACGTGAGTGTGTGCGGTCGGCACGTGTGTCGGCAGCCCCGCCACACAGAAGTGTGCTTCGCCCTCGTGTGCAATCGTGTCAAGTG
>NW_026457071.1:0-2085 GCF_943734635.1 Anopheles cruzii | reverse complement strand
GGGAAATCGGAAGCGGATGCGCTTGAGAGTGAGGCACCCGCTGATAATCGTCGACATTCACGTGAAGTCGTTGATTATTGTACGGAAGTGCGGTTTGGCGTTGCTGCTGTTGGTCGGTTGCCTGATGCGAAGCAATGTTGTGCCCAGACTGTACCACATACTGTTGCTTGGCCACATGCTGAAACAGCTGGTCCTGCGGCTGTTCGGGCTGATAGTACTCTAGAGGCTGCTGATGACGTTGAAATACCTCCGGCGACGCTTGAAAGTGTTCACTCGCATCCGCTGGATGGACGACTTTCAATACGTGATGCAGAACGTTTCCATGGTTCGTATTCTCTTGATATGATCCTTCGATTCCAGGTGCGACTCCCAACAGCGAAACCAACGCAGCAACGACCAACTGTAAGTGCGTTGTAAGTAAGAGTTTTCGGTTAAACCCCGATATGATAATCTAACAAGTGGTTACCGGATTTCTTACCGTCTCTAGGCCCATTGCGTTCGGTCAGAGGATTTACTTTTCTTATAAATTAAGCTTAAAATCAGAGATGCAGCAGTCCGGAGGACACAAACGCCGTGTTTCGCTAGACAGTGTCGAAAGTAAACTGATAGCAGATTGCGTTACGTCCGGTCGTTTTTATACTACATCCCCACATCTTTCAACGGTTGATGGATCGGATTGACCACAGAGAAATGAAAAGTGTAAATCTTGTTTATACAACTGTCTCTTGGCCAGCTTAATTGCGCGAAACGTAGCCACATTCGGCAAACGTTACCGATTTTTCTCAACTTCGTAACATTTACTACATCGAGAGCGGTGTCTTTACGAAGCCATGTTTGGCGCTGTTTGTGCAAATAAACTAATGACGTAATGGGGTTGAGCGATAGGATTCGAACAAGGGCACATATTTTTTTCATTTTTCTATTGTATATCTCAGGACTCAACACAGTACGATCAACGTAATATTAAGAATATCAATTGATAAATATGAAATTTTCAATCATGCTTTCAGCGTTAGCTGAAAACTCATCAATGTTTGACAATATTCTTGATCAAATATATTGTTTAAAAATAGTATATCAAAAGTACAAAAAGTAATGCTAATCCGGATGCTCCCTCCCTACTTTCTGCACTCCCACTCTATGCCCCATCTCGTCGCCTCCGCGACAGACCCCCGTTCCTCATTCCTTCCCGCCGGTCATGCTTCGAATCTAATGACCCATTCCTGCGGGCGATCGGGTCCTTCAATGCTGCAAGCTCCCTGTTCGACTTCCACCTCCCCGTCTCCACCTTCCGCTCCCGCCTTCGCGCCTCTGCCGCCCCTAGCACTTAAGGCCTTCAATGTTCCATGCACGATGATATTTCTTGCGTGAAAAGCAAACTTATTTTGTGCAAGTTGCAGCAAATGACAACCGAGACATCTAGCGACCCT
Source organism: Anopheles cruzii (assembly GCF_943734635.1). Taxonomy (NCBI): domain Eukaryota; kingdom Metazoa; phylum Arthropoda; class Insecta; order Diptera; family Culicidae; genus Anopheles; species Anopheles cruzii. The sequence goes on along the minus strand of NW_026457071.1, from coordinate 655 downwards.
GAGCGAGCGATAGCGTAAACGAAAAGTAGGAAAGGACAGTTTTTGAATTTAAAAATGTTCGTTAAACGTACAAAAAATAAAACAGGATCTTTTGTCCATGAATCAACTCCTGGCGTCAACATCCTTCTTGTCCACGAGGAGTGATCTATCTCAAATAAAACATAATCCAACTGACACATGCAGGGCTGAAAATTAAAAATATAAAATATCTCTCGTGCTGGAATTCAGTGAAAGGTCTCTTCAGTCAAAGGAGGAGTTCTTCAGATAAAGAACAGTTAATATAAGCTGTTTGGATAGAACGGAGCATGGAGCGCAGTTTATTAAAAGAAGTTACTGTAAGGAAAAATGGAGAAACTAAGAACCAAGGAAAAACTAACATTCCACCAAGGCATTTAGGAAACAACTATCTGGAGGCCACTTCTGATACAGCAATTGTGTCACTGCTTTTTCGCGCAACGGTGTTTGGCCTGGAAAGTTTACTCCATCCGATTGCGTTCGATCGTTGAAGACAGAGACGCCGATAATGAATTCGATTGGGGGTTTGCGTCTTCCATCTTACGATATAAAAACACACCGATCCAAGCGGTTTATCATTCCGTTGTGAACTTCCAAACGTACAGTACATCCAAGTGGTAGGCAGACATGAAGGTAAGTC
>NW_026457070.1:0-2085 GCF_943734635.1 Anopheles cruzii | reverse complement strand
GGGAAATCGGAAGCGGATGCGCTTGAGAGTGAGGCACCCGCTGATAATCGTCGACATTCACGTGAAGTCGTTGATTATTGTACGGAAGTGCGGTTTGGCGTTGCTGCTGTTGGTCGGTTGCCTGATGCGAAGCAATGTTGTGCCCAGACTGTACCACATACTGTTGCTTGGCCACATGCTGAAACAGCTGGTCCTGCGGCTGTTCGGGCTGATAGTACTCTAGAGGCTGCTGATGACGTTGAAATACCTCCGGCGACGCTTGAAAGTGTTCACTCGCATCCGCTGGATGGACGACTTTCAATACGTGATGCAGAACGTTTCCATGGTTCGTATTCTCTTGATATGATCCTTCGATTCCAGGTGCGACTCCCAACAGCGAAACCAACGCAGCAACGACCAACTGTAAGTGCGTTGTAAGTAAGAGTTTTCGGTTAAACCCCGATATGATAATCTAACAAGTGGTTACCGGATTTCTTACCGTCTCTAGGCCCATTGCGTTCGGTCAGAGGATTTACTTTTCTTATAAATTAAGCTTAAAATCAGAGATGCAGCAGTCCGGAGGACACAAACGCCGTGTTTCGCTAGACAGTGTCGAAAGTAAACTGATAGCAGATTGCGTTACGTCCGGTCGTTTTTATACTACATCCCCACATCTTTCAACGGTTGATGGATCGGATTGACCACAGAGAAATGAAAAGTGTAAATCTTGTTTATACAACTGTCTCTTGGCCAGCTTAATTGCGCGAAACGTAGCCACATTCGGCAAACGTTACCGATTTTTCTCAACTTCGTAACATTTACTACATCGAGAGCGGTGTCTTTACGAAGCCATGTTTGGCGCTGTTTGTGCAAATAAACTAATGACGTAATGGGGTTGAGCGATAGGATTCGAACAAGGGCACATATTTTTTTCATTTTTCTATTGTATATCTCAGGACTCAACACAGTACGATCAACGTAATATTAAGAATATCAATTGATAAATATGAAATTTTCAATCATGCTTTCAGCGTTAGCTGAAAACTCATCAATGTTTGACAATATTCTTGATCAAATATATTGTTTAAAAATAGTATATCAAAAGTACAAAAAGTAATGCTAATCCGGATGCTCCCTCCCTACTTTCTGCACTCCCACTCTATGCCCCATCTCGTCGCCTCCGCGACAGACCCCCGTTCCTCATTCCTTCCCGCCGGTCATGCTTCGAATCTAATGACCCATTCCTGCGGGCGATCGGGTCCTTCAATGCTGCAAGCTCCCTGTTCGACTTCCACCTCCCCGTCTCCACCTTCCGCTCCCGCCTTCGCGCCTCTGCCGCCCCTAGCACTTAAGGCCTTCAATGTTCCATGCACGATGATATTTCTTGCGTGAAAAGCAAACTTATTTTGTGCAAGTTGCAGCAAATGACAACCGAGACATCTAGCGACCCTGAGCGAGCGATAGCGTAAACGAAAAGTAGGAAAGGACAGTTTTTGAATTTAAAAATGTTCGTTAAACGTACAAAAAATAAAACAGGATCTTTTGTCCATGAATCAACTCCTGGCGTCAACATCCTTCTTGTCCACGAGGAGTGATCTATCTCAAATAAAACATAATCCAACTGACACATGCAGGGCTGAAAATTAAAAATATAAAATATCTCTCGTGCTGGAATTCAGTGAAAGGTCTCTTCAGTCAAAGGAGGAGTTCTTCAGATAAAGAACAGTTAATATAAGCTGTTTGGATAGAACGGAGCATGGAGCGCAGTTTATTAAAAGAAGTTACTGTAAGGAAAAATGGAGAAACTAAGAACCAAGGAAAAACTAACATTCCACCAAGGCATTTAGGAAACAACTATCTGGAGGCCACTTCTGATACAGCAATTGTGTCACTGCTTTTTCGCGCAACGGTGTTTGGCCTGGAAAGTTTACTCCATCCGATTGCGTTCGATCGTTGAAGACAGAGACGCCGATAATGAATTCGATTGGGGGTTTGCGTCTTCCATCTTACGATATAAAAACACACCGATCCAAGCGGTTTATCATTCCGTTGTGAACTTCCAAACGTACAGTACATCCAAGTGGTAGGCAGACATGAAGGTAAGTC
>NW_026457069.1:0-2087 GCF_943734635.1 Anopheles cruzii | reverse complement strand
TTCTTTCTTCGATATGAATTCGTATTTCGATTCGTTTATGGGCGGTATTTTGTTGTTTTGGACTACTTCTGGCGTGAATTTTGAGAAATTCAACTCTTTTATTTCTGGTAGAATTTTGGTGGCGGCTTCCTCATAGTCATAAAACGTTATTATTACGTTGTCCGTTTTCAGAATCATTTGCCGAGATATCTGAAATCTCCCTGTGCCTATAATTTCTAATTCTGTTACATTGGCCTCTTGGGTAATTTTTACTTTAGTCTTAGATGGTGCTACGTATAACCACTCATTTTTATTAATTGTTGCTATCCAGGTATCCCTGGTGGCTTTCACCATTTTAGTTGTACAAGTGTTCGAGTTGTTAAAGAAGTATAATCCTGTGAGGCAATATTTATCTGTTCTTAATGTTTCCTGTGGGGTTTTCGCCTGACAGATTCTCGCATCGCCAATTTTATGACATTCCTCGTATTCGGCTATGGAGGCCATATATCCCGTTTCGGTTTCTCTGTCTAGAATCATGATGGGTTTGTCCATTTCAGAAAGTGTTATAATTGATCCTTGTACCCCAGGAGATAGAATACCGTGGAGTGATTCAAAGGTTACGGTTTTAACTAGAGGGACGCGTAAATTTATAGTTATTTCTGTTTTTATGTTAGTTTGTATGGTATACTCTAGACCTTGAAGCAATTCTGGAAATATTTTTCCACTTCTTTTACGTGGAAATTGTGTTCCTTTCGGGATGTTCTTTTCTTGCTCTCTAAATTTATCCATTATCGTACTGATATCTACTAGTTGTATGAGGTCCTGTACCTTCAATTCTTGTCCGGTTAATATGGTTAGAATCAAATTTTGTTTACTTTTTATACTGTCGGTTAGTTGAGAAATCCATTCTCCAGTTTCTAAGAGCTCCTCTTCAATATTTAGTATCTCCTTGATCTCATCTGTGAGTCGGAGCTTTGACTCAACCTCTTTTGTGAACGTTTCCGTGTTTTGCTGAATCCATTTTAATTTTTCGTCTATGCGATTAGATGCATTTGATACCGCGTCGTAGATTGAATCTATTGCTGATGTTTCCAGTTGCACTTGGTGTTTCAACGTCTCCTCGTTTCCTCTAATTCTGTCCATATTTTCGTCGATCCTTCGTCGGTCATCTGAGTCCATAGCTCCGATATACGACCAGATATTTCGTTTGTTATGTCTTGGGAAGAAGTCTCTTATATAGTTTTGTATCGAACTCAGTGTATTGGAAGTAGCTTCTAAATTTCTCATTACCAAGTAGCATTTGTTCAAGTTAAGTTGTCTTGCTAAGTCTTGGCATGAGTTTGAGTACATTCTTATAGCGGCGTTCAAGTACTTTATGTGTTGGTCAATGGGTTTTGTGGCAAGGGTTAATTTGAAATTAACCGTGCCTTGTCTAATTAAAGTGTCTCCTAAGCTGTCAATGTAAAGTCTTGGAGGTTCATCCGCTGCTATAACGGTGGAGCTAAGTATAAGCATTCTGAAATTAAATAAAAGTTATATTATTCATTCAATAAATTTCTTAAGCCTATTGTTATGCACTCTTTCTAATTTGTTCCCCATTTTAATTATTGTTGTCTGTTCGCTTGGGAGGTCAATGACGGCGTACGGACCTTTCCAAAGGCTTTGCAATTTTTGTCCCACTCCTGTCGGGTTTGCTCGCAATAGTACTTGTTCACCCCACATGGGTTGCCAGTCATTTGCCGATTTATCATACTTTTCTTTCCGGTATGCTTTAGATTTCATAAGATTTTCACGGGCTATCTTATGGGTGTGTTTGAAATTCATGCGTATTTCTTGAACATAGTCCATATATGTGGGATCGGCACTGTTCTGGTACACAGTCGAGGGGATTCTGGCTTCCCGTCCAAACATGAGTTCATACGGAGTGAACTGTGTGGAGGAATTCTCTGTGGTGTTGTATTCAAAGCAAAAGAATGGCAACATTTGATCCCATTTTCTATGGTTTTCGCCGGCAAATTGTCGTAGATATGTTTTTAATTCCTTATTTGCTCTTTCTACGAGGTTTGCTTGCGGATGGTAAGCACTGGTGTTAATTTTTTTGATTTTCA
>NW_026457068.1:0-2089 GCF_943734635.1 Anopheles cruzii | reverse complement strand
TTTACCTTCGAATTTCTCCTGCCTAATGCGTTTTGCTACTAGACACAGTCAGACCTTTCGGTTTCGTTTACGTTTTTCATGCTAGCCCAAATCGAACAGCAAAAATGGAAGAACAAATACACTGACGGAGGAAAATCGACAAAGAAAGATCTCACGTCGCACGATGGGCCAATATTAATTTATACAGTATTTACATTGTTGATTCATCGTTATCTTTTTCGAATCAATCATTCATGTAGCCTTTTTCTTTACCTTTTCTGATGTGCTCTGGGTCCTGCTCTCCTTTTTGCTCGTTCCCGATCGCTATTGCGATTCACTCTATCATTAGTGAACCTGCGTTGCTGTCATTATCGCCCACTGGAGCGCCTGGTTAACTAATGCTAATCGTCAAACGTGAAATTCAAATGAGAAATCATGAGAAAAATCAACGGAAGGGGAAAAAAGTATCTAACGGAGCCCGGCGGAAGATGTGCTACCCAGTGAACAATTTTGAGTGACCGAGGTACCCCTCCGCCTGAGGAGGGGACGAGGAAGGCTGAAACGAGTGAGCTCGAACGCCCCTCTGCCTGCGGCAAAGACGAGAGGGGGCGGGCGCGACGCTCGCTGCAGTGAGCAGGCCGGCTCATGAGGGTCCGCTCGTGGGCAGCGGCGGAAAAGAGCGGAGGAAACCACGAGAGGAGGGAGTTTCACGCGCGAGCTTGTGGGTTTCATTTACCGGGGAGGGAAGGGTGCCAGAACCGAGAGACAATACGAACGCGAGCTTGTGGGTTTAAATTACCTGGAGAGGGAAGGGCGGAAGGGCCGAGACGCGAAGCGACCGCGAGCATGTGGAAGACGAACGGACGGGGGGAAAGGGAAAGGAATAGAGAAAAAGAGACAGCGAGATCGAGCAAGCCGGCCGAAGCTGCGAGCAGTCTAAAACTGTCTGAGTCCAGGAAAGCATGCTGCCGGGACTTAGACCAATTTTGCTCTGCAAGTTTACCTTGCTCTAAGTGCCAGTTTCTCAATTAGTTACTCCTAAGTGTAATGTTCCAAGTGCAAGTGCATCTCGTACCATCATGTTTGATCCTGATAAAATAATACAGGTAAGTTTATTGGACAGTGTTCAGTGACAGCGAAATAATGTTCAAAAGTTTTCACTTTGCTCGTTTCAGTGTCAACTGTGTCATAACTGTGTCTCGTCAGTTGTCTCGTCAGTTTGTGGAAAAGGTAAGAAAAAATGACAGGATTGCAATGCAAACAATCTAACAACAATTTAATTTCTTCTCTTCCTTAGAGAAATGCATCGAAGACCACGCGTGAAATAATCTACGCACAAACATAAACCCGGCTGGACCCACCGACAATGTGTGTACGCGGAACAATGTGTTCGACGGGATGCCTCTATACCGCCACCAACGCAGACCTCACACACAGCCAACGCTGCATAGCGCCAGGAATACACGAATAGGTAGGGAAGTGAAACCGTGAAATAGACGAGTGAGCGAAAGAGAAACAAAAAAACCGAAAATAAACCGAAAACCGAACCCCTGTATTTTTACTTCGGGAACCGACAGGGGATACGAGAGAAAGAAAGAGGGAGAGGGCACATATGAGAGAGGGAGACGACAAGGGGCACGCTCGAGAAAAAAATCGGGTTACCAATTTCTGCCATCGGGGTTTTGGGGCCATCTCACAAGGGAGTTCTAATGGAGAAATTACATTGGTAACCCGATGGTAACCCGTCGGTAACCCGATGGTAACCGGATGGTACCTCGATTTTCCATAGTGAGAAGAGCGTCGGTCACTCAATTTTGCTCACTGGGTAAGTGTGGTTCTCACTCGAGCTGACCGATTATGAAACGGATGAATGCGTCGAAGTCTATCGAGCCGGCGGATAGGGCCATCGTTAACGGGTCTTGGGCCGTGCCGCGCCGTGTTTCTATTTATCAGATAAGCTCACTCGACACCGGCTTGTCCACATGTTTTCATTGGCCTCGGAGCTCTTGGCCACTTGCCGGAGGATGTTTAGTCGATTGTTGAGTAAACACTTCAACAGGGCACACACACACACACACACACAGACCAAGCTAAACTGGCGTAACGCATG
>NW_026457067.1:0-2091 GCF_943734635.1 Anopheles cruzii | reverse complement strand
CGTCAATACCAATCCGCAGTTTGGTTAAATAATTCAATCACAGCCTTGGTAGGGTCATAAACAGAAATAGGTTTACCAGTATTCAACGGCGCCATATTTTGGGTTCGGCGAAATGTATATCACTAGTAATTCGTTTCATTACCTAAACATTTCTTATACTATGTATAAGAAGTATTATGTCTTGATTCCTCAATCTCTCTACCAATAAATGGCAATTCTTTTTCCTTTTCAGCCGCTTCAGAGTGAAGCGTTAGTAATTATTTCATTGTTTGTTAAACGGGCCATACGATGGCTGAGGTTTCGGAATTCAAGCTCGATTATAGCGCAAACGTTTGTACACGAAATTTCCGTTCCATAAAACTCGATGAAACTGATTTTATGATACCATGAAAAGTTAGTTATCACTTTGTAGCACTTTTCCCGTCGTTTTGCTCGTCGCCTAACGAACGGGCAAACTTTTGTTTCGAAAGAATTCCCAAGATCCTGTGGCAAACGGTGTGGGGGACTGCTGGTTACTGTGCTATTCCCGAAGGTGGCAATCCTTTCACACCCCGCGGAGCTCGCCCCGGACGTTGGTGGTGGCTGACAAGAGTGTTGGGAAATTGTGACACTACTCCTCGCACTAGCGCGCCCGCCTGTCACTCGGAGAGGCGATATTCGAACGCAATTGTAGACATTTTTCTCCCGGATCCTCGGACATGTCATACGGCGGGCAACCGAGCGTTAGGAAAGGTACTGGTCTTGGTACTGGTCCCCCTTGTGAATTCTATTTCCGTGTGTCAGCATCATGGACTGCGACTTTTGTGTTCACACACAATACACAGTTCCGGGGAATGTATTCAGTTGCACCGAAAAAAAACAACCATTAACATCCTTTGCACCACCCAACAGGCGGTTGGCAGCGAACGAATGGAAGGATCTTGGCGGAGGTGTGTGTGCTGCTTCAGTGTGTTGCGGTCGGTGGTTGTTGCGGTGTCGCGAGCCGAATTCCTTCCTGCGGCAAAAGGAACAGACGAAGGCCTATCTCACGCTGACGTCGGCGAAAGTTTCCATTTAAGCTGCTTCCGCCCGGAACGGAAGTGGCTCCTGGTGCCACCGTCCTCTCCGCTGACTGATGTTGGGTGATAAATTATCGAACCCTGACAAGGATCGGTCTTTTTGTCGAACAATGTCGCTTGACGAGGGTAGCTTCTAAATGGGTGATCGGAAGAGCAACGTGATATCGGGCGGCCTAAAACCAACTTCGCAGCTTTTCTTTGGTCGACTCCGATAGTGTGTTGGTCCCGTTCAACCGATCTATCCGGAATATTCGACGATTTGAAAAATAATTAACCATTAATTAGTGCGGTTCCCTTTGGTACCGAATGGAACCGGCTGCTGTTCCCCACAGAGCCTCAGTTTGTGGTACTTTAAAATTTCGGTTCCGTTTAGCTTTGCACCTTTTTGAAACTATTCTAAAATAAAACACAAACTACGATCGGAAAATTGCAACGTTAGCCTGGGTCTGTATGCGGCGCCAATTTCCGGTACCGTTAAACCAATTAAATCCTTGGACGCCGGGTGCGATGAGATGCTGTTTTACTCGCAAACGGGGGCTGACACCTGGCCACCTGGACAAAAGCTACAGATGGAGATACCGAGACAAAAGTTCCCCGTTTCAATTAATAAGTTTGCAGGAATGAGAAGTTGTGCGAGAAGTTCTGCCATGTCTCTGCGCCATCAACAGTTTATCAAATTCGGTGCAAATGTGTAAAGTTGAATCGCGTCAAATCGCTACATGGTTTGAAAACTCCAGAGTGTAGAACCCATTCGCCGTCGCCCGAAAAACACATCCTCGTTTTAGGAACTGAGAAATTTTATGTGCACAAAGTTCTGTTGTTTGCTGGAGCTTACGTTTAAACTCTTTTATAAACTGCATAACACAGTGCTGGCAGCTTCACTACGGTCCAGGCAACGCGATGTACGACAACAACCGAATAGGAATTAGCGCCGGACAACTTTTGCTCGATAGTTAGTTGTTCGGCCGGTGTACACGTTGTGAGTACCGCCGTATGGCGAAAAGTTAAATAATCGCATTGAGATTCAAATTCG
>NW_026457066.1:0-2091 GCF_943734635.1 Anopheles cruzii | reverse complement strand
CGAATTTGAATCTCAATGCGATTATTTAACTTTTCGCCATACGGCGGTACTCACAACGTGTACACCGGCCGAACAACTAACTATCGAGCAAAAGTTGTCCGGCGCTAATTCCTATTCGGTTGTTGTCGTACATCGCGTTGCCTGGACCGTAGTGAAGCTGCCAGCACTGTGTTATGCAGTTTATAAAAGAGTTTAAACGTAAGCTCCAGCAAACAACAGAACTTTGTGCACATAAAATTTCTCAGTTCCTAAAACGAGGATGTGTTTTTCGGGCGACGGCGAATGGGTTCTACACTCTGGAGTTTTCAAACCATGTAGCGATTTGACGCGATTCAACTTTACACATTTGCACCGAATTTGATAAACTGTTGATGGCGCAGAGACATGGCAGAACTTCTCGCACAACTTCTCATTCCTGCAAACTTATTAATTGAAACGGGGAACTTTTGTCTCGGTATCTCCATCTGTAGCTTTTGTCCAGGTGGCCAGGTGTCAGCCCCCGTTTGCGAGTAAAACAGCATCTCATCGCACCCGGCGTCCAAGGATTTAATTGGTTTAACGGTACCGGAAATTGGCGCCGCATACAGACCCAGGCTAACGTTGCAATTTTCCGATCGTAGTTTGTGTTTTATTTTAGAATAGTTTCAAAAAGGTGCAAAGCTAAACGGAACCGAAATTTTAAAGTACCACAAACTGAGGCTCTGTGGGGAACAGCAGCCGGTTCCATTCGGTACCAAAGGGAACCGCACTAATTAATGGTTAATTATTTTTCAAATCGTCGAATATTCCGGATAGATCGGTTGAACGGGACCAACACACTATCGGAGTCGACCAAAGAAAAGCTGCGAAGTTGGTTTTAGGCCGCCCGATATCACGTTGCTCTTCCGATCACCCATTTAGAAGCTACCCTCGTCAAGCGACATTGTTCGACAAAAAGACCGATCCTTGTCAGGGTTCGATAATTTATCACCCAACATCAGTCAGCGGAGAGGACGGTGGCACCAGGAGCCACTTCCGTTCCGGGCGGAAGCAGCTTAAATGGAAACTTTCGCCGACGTCAGCGTGAGATAGGCCTTCGTCTGTTCCTTTTGCCGCAGGAAGGAATTCGGCTCGCGACACCGCAACAACCACCGACCGCAACACACTGAAGCAGCACACACACCTCCGCCAAGATCCTTCCATTCGTTCGCTGCCAACCGCCTGTTGGGTGGTGCAAAGGATGTTAATGGTTGTTTTTTTTCGGTGCAACTGAATACATTCCCCGGAACTGTGTATTGTGTGTGAACACAAAAGTCGCAGTCCATGATGCTGACACACGGAAATAGAATTCACAAGGGGGACCAGTACCAAGACCAGTACCTTTCCTAACGCTCGGTTGCCCGCCGTATGACATGTCCGAGGATCCGGGAGAAAAATGTCTACAATTGCGTTCGAATATCGCCTCTCCGAGTGACAGGCGGGCGCGCTAGTGCGAGGAGTAGTGTCACAATTTCCCAACACTCTTGTCAGCCACCACCAACGTCCGGGGCGAGCTCCGCGGGGTGTGAAAGGATTGCCACCTTCGGGAATAGCACAGTAACCAGCAGTCCCCCACACCGTTTGCCACAGGATCTTGGGAATTCTTTCGAAACAAAAGTTTGCCCGTTCGTTAGGCGACGAGCAAAACGACGGGAAAAGTGCTACAAAGTGATAACTAACTTTTCATGGTATCATAAAATCAGTTTCATCGAGTTTTATGGAACGGAAATTTCGTGTACAAACGTTTGCGCTATAATCGAGCTTGAATTCCGAAACCTCAGCCATCGTATGGCCCGTTTAACAAACAATGAAATAATTACTAACGCTTCACTCTGAAGCGGCTGAAAAGGAAAAAGAATTGCCATTTATTGGTAGAGAGATTGAGGAATCAAGACATAATACTTCTTATACATAGTATAAGAAATGTTTAGGTAATGAAACGAATTACTAGTGATATACATTTCGCCGAACCCAAAATATGGCGCCGTTGAATACTGGTAAACCTATTTCTGTTTATGACCCTACCAAGGCTGTGATTGAATTATTTAACCAAACTGCGGATTGGTATTGACG
>NW_026457065.1:0-2091 GCF_943734635.1 Anopheles cruzii | reverse complement strand
GCATGGCGTAGCTCGAGCTCGTGGCAGAGGTCGGACCCATGCCCGTACAGCATAAACTCCTCCAGTTGGAGCTTCTTGGCCAATAGCGCCAGATGCTGGTTCTGTACAATCGCTGCACGGTAGGTCGCCAGTCCGCCTTCTTCCAGATCGGGAAACATGTGAAACAGATGGATCGAGGTAATGAACTCGACCACTGCGTCACCAAGAAACTCAAGCCGCTCGTTATGGGTCACGTTGCTGTCGGTTTCAGACTCCTTGCCGAAACGCGACATTATGCTGATCAGTGTGTTGATGCCGCGCTTGCGAGTGTTAATGTAGTGGATCTTACGGTCACCACACTCCGGCTGGCGAATGCCGCAGTTCGTAAGGCTGTTACGCGCGTGGTCCGGGTTGGTGCCAAAAATCTCCTTGTACGACGGATGTGTAAGGGCGAGCTGGAGCGTATAACGGTTCGTAAACTTGTAGTCGATGACCCGTTCCAGCACATCCAGCGCTCGGTGGAAGCGAAGGTGGCCGGTTAGCACCGGTATCAGCATTGCATGCTGCACCACGTCGCACATGATGCCCGTCCGGTGAAATGATCGAGCGCTCACCGCGACCGTTATGTTACGCTTCATGCGTCCCTGCATGCGCATCTCCAGCAGTCGGTTTTCCTTCGCCTCCAGCTTACGTTTGTCATCGTACGATGGTTTCGACATGTTCGCCACGAGGTGCCGGTGTTTTATGTACTGCCGCCACGCCTTCTGGTACTCGGAGTTGCCCGCGTAGCTGAGCTGTGGCGGACGTATTCCGAAGTGGACGATTACCGGATGCGCGAACCCATTAGCGTCGAGAGCGGTTGCTGCCTCCGGCACATCGCTGACGTTGCGATCGAGCTGATCGACGCGGACGGAGCATGGTTTCATGCCCGGGTTCGTCACCACCATGCCCTTCCGACAGTCAACATAGTCTTGCCATTTGCGCTGCCCCATGGCCATCATCTCACCGGGCAATTCTGGCCGGATCAATGGGCCAGAGTTGTCGAGCAAGTATCGTAGCACCTCCGCCATTGCCAGCACCTCCTTGCCGTTTTCAGGCAGATCACGCACGAAACGCGGCACGAAGTGATAACAAGGACAGGAGCTATCCGCGTCTTTCGGCCCAGACGGCTGCACACTAAAATCGACCAGCTCGAGGAGCTCCCGGAACAGAAAGCGCTCGAACAGATCGAGCTCGCGAATAGTAAAGTTCTCCGGCATCGGTTCTTCTAGGTAGAGGATGGTGTACTCGATGTTGAAGCGAATCACCTTACAGGTGGGCAGGCTGGCGCCGATGGGCTCGTGCGCCAGCAGCGAAAACCCTTCGAACAGGAACTCGTGCTGGTCGTGCTCGATAATTGTGGATGTTTTGGTGAGAAAGTTGGTCGGTGGTGAGATCGTAATGCTGCAAACGCAATAAAACAGATGAAAAGATAAAGTAGGGCAAGAACATTGACAAGCTTTGTTCGAATGCTTACCGGTAGTGGTGCAGTTTGCTCGCGTTACTTGACTGCTGCTTGCATCGCGGAAACCCTACTTCACCCGGATACTTTCCATGCCGGATTCCGGTTCGCTGAGCGCGTGCTGAACAGCGGCACAGTGGACCATCGTTCATCTCACCGGGATCGTTATGCCACAGGTCGGCGTGAAGGCGCAGCGGGTGCTTCATTTTCGCTTCCAGCGCAGCCATGTTGCACTCGTTCGCGTCCGGCCAGTCCAGCTCGTTCTCGTCCGACGATCTCGATGTGTCTGATGCTTCCGACGAAGAGCGCTTATCAGGTTTTTGGGTGCATTTTTTGCTTTTGCGTTTGGAAGGGTGGCGGTGCTTGGGCGATACACCCTTGGGTCGTTCGGGCTCCGACTGCGCTGTCCGGACACGTGCTGCCCGTTGAATAAGTTCCTCGTCGAACAATGCGCAAAGCACATCCAGTCGGGGTGTCGACTCGACTTCGCGCTCGTCGCTTCTTCGCTCGCTTTAACTGCTTCGAGGCGCTGATGGGTGCTCTGTTGCTCGACGGTGGCATTGCGGCGGCTGACCGTGTATTCGCTTCCGCCCTGTTCGGGAAGGACGAGC
>NW_026457064.1:0-2094 GCF_943734635.1 Anopheles cruzii | reverse complement strand
GGGAACTTAGGTTTCCTGTAATTGGTGGGCGCGGTCTTGCCGTCGGGTACTCCCGGGGCTCCCGGGCCATCGATATGTAGCGGAACGCGATCCGTGCTACATTCTTCGACCTTCCGACTTCGGGACGACTTCGAGCACGGGATTTCTTCTGCACTGCAGAACCAAGGACATTGGCTCGGCTCACGACGCGGCAACATAAAAGAATGGCAGAAGTATGGCGGTCCAAACCGGAGCCGCGAACTGTAACCGGAAACCACCGCGGTGTCGCCTCTTCACGCACGTCTTATGATTTCGGGCATGGAAACGAAAAATTTAGTACCGTCGGCAGCGTATGGAGCGTGAAATGAGGCTTCAGCAAACCGCAACGCCAGGACCGCTTCGAAATTCTCATTTCTATTGCTTCCCGATGCAATCGTTAATTGGACATCTCCGAGTAGCGGCAGCGCACATGGCAGCAATATGTTTCGCTCGATGCTGAACAAATCCACGAATTCTTGCACCGTACACCGTAAACATAAATCTTCGCCCAAAGGTTGGCCCGCGTGATAGTTGGCAGTGGAAAAACGTAAACAACGCCCGACTGCTTAAGATAAATAAAAGCGATAATTTGCGCACAGCTGGCCCAATTCTCAGGTCCCGGCGATGGGCGGTGCTCTAATCCTCGGTCCTCCGGTCCCGGTCCGAAGCTTCTCCGGAGAGCCCAAAAAAGTGAGCATTTTACTTTCCCGCCCGCTCGGGACACCCAACTCGTTTGCGTTTGCTCTGCCCGTGTTAATCTCATTTTCGAAGCATTAAATTCAGTATCCTGAGCATGATTTATTGCCCCCGGCTCCCCGCCATTCCGCCGTTCCGCGACGCGGTTCAGGACCGAAAGGACCCCAAGCAAAATCAATTTATCAAAACTTTGTGGCTTTGGCAATGGGGGTTTCGGTGGGGACCGGTCGTCGGTTAGAAGCACCGAGCAAGACAGAACTCTTTCGCCTCGCTGAATACACATTCGAAAGTGGCATCGACACTTCGACCTGGCGGTGGCCCTCCGATCCTCCGGTTTCGCACGTGGCGGACCTAGCCGAGAGACGGTTCAACGTAAACACACACGTCACACGGAAAAGCGCTTCGTGAGGTCGCTTCTTGGATGATTTATCTGGAAAGATTTATGCCTTTACGCTGCGCGACCTACATCGAACCGGGGATCGATCGGGAATCGAGCATCGATCGATCCGATCCAGAGTTGCGGTTGGTTTTCCGAGCCAGAAGACCCGTTCCATGCTCGCGGCAGAGGAAATCTTCAACTTTTCTGACACTCCCTTGCGGTGCGGTTCTCGCGGAAACGGCTTTTTGCCAACGACGCAGACGCTGACGCTGTAAAGCGCACACATTGTAAGCGGAGCAGCGGCGGAAGCGAAACAATAAAAGTCGATCGTAAAAGTCGTCTATAAAATATTTGCCCGCCCGGAACGGGAGGAAAACTTTGTGGTCCAACTTTGTGGTGTGTGTGCGTGGGGAGCCATCCTTGGTCCCCGTTTGCTTTCTTGGCCCGCCGTGGCCCAGCCTTATCGACCCGACACGAACGGGGACGATAAATTATCCTCCGCCAGCTCCGGGACGGAGCCGAGTGTTGGACAATACAAGAATTGGTCATTAGGGGTTGCATCTAGTTTTGTGTCCGTTCTGGGTTTTTTTTATTGACAATACTTTCTTCTTTCTTCCGACCAACTTCGGTGTGCTCGGTGTGACATGCTGACTGCTGATTGTTATTTGTTGTTGTCGTCGTGGCCCGGGACAGTGTTTACCTTTTAATTTCGCTTCCCCAGTCCGTGTGCGTCAAGCGCGGCCACCGGCGGTGCATTTTTAGTAATTTTCATTAATTACATGGCTCATTTATCAACCGCACACCGTGGCTCCGGACCGGAAGGGCGCCACCTGTGGGGAGTCGAGACTTCGCCTGGTCCCGGCCGGGACCTAATGTTGATGTCGGGCAAAGAAACGTGAGCCTCAGCGGCAGCTGAAATGTGGCCGGTGCCCGGAATAATAACTTGTGGTATTGTGTGCCGTGTTCTTGTTGGATTAATTTTTTCGACGTGAGCTGACCAA
>NW_026457063.1:0-2094 GCF_943734635.1 Anopheles cruzii | reverse complement strand
GAAAAACCGTTCGAGAAATACTTGACACTGCTGGAGTCAGCTGGCTCACGAACAGCGTTCATCAACAGTGCGTATACTCTTTTGAAGACGTACGATTTTGACGGCCTTGACCTAGCTTGGCAGTTCCCGCAATCGAAGCCGAAACGCGTTCGCGGATTGTCGGGCAAACTGTGGCACGGCTTCAAGAAACTGTTCACCGGTGACAGCATCCTGGACCCGAAGGCGGAAGAACATCGTGAGGAATTTACTGCACTGGTTCGCGACTTGAACAACGCATTCGTGCATGATAAGTTCCGAGTGGGCTTCACCCAACTGCCGCATGTCAATGAATCAGTTTTCCTGAACATTCCGCTGCTGAAGGATAATTTTGAGTACATCAATATTGCCGCGTACGATCAGCAAACTCCGGAACGAAACCCCAAGGAAGCTGACTACACGGCGCCGATCTATGAACCATCGGAACGGGCCGAGGGCAATAACGTGCAGGCCAAGGTGAAAGCGTGGCATTCGGCTGGAACTCCGCTGGATAAGATTGTCGTTGGCTTGGCCACTTACGGCCGTGGCTGGAAACTGACGGAAGAGTCGGGCATAACCGGCAGGCCTCCGATTCGCGCCGACGGTCCTTCACCGGCTGGGCTTCACACGCAAATACCCGGATACTATAGCTTCGGTGAAGTGTGCGCCTTGCTGCCTAATCCAACCAACGCTAACATGCAGGGTGCCGATTACCCGCTGCGTAAGATAAACGATTTCAGCAAGCGCTTTGGTCCGTATGCATTCCGTATTCCGGACGAGAACGAAGAACACGGTATCTGGCTGTCGTATGAGGATCCCGAGAGCGCTGGCAATAAGGCGGCGTACGTGAAGGCGAAGGGATTGGGCGGAATTTCTATCAACGATCTGGCGATGGATGATTTCCGTGGTGTATGTTACGGCGACAAGTTCCCGATTCTGCGTGCTGCCAAGAATCGATTGTGAGTTTCAAAGGTGAGATTAACGAGAACATTGTTGCGTAATGAATGTTAATTATTGTAGCAAAGTTTCTTGTATGCCCCATTTGACTGTCGAAGCAAGAAGAGACGGATTGGTTTAATATTAAAAGCTTTTTACTAAAACTACAAACAATGCTTTTATTTGCTGAAAGAAACATACTGTTGTAATGAAGAAAAGAAATTCACATATGAAATGAAGCATAAAATTGTGAACATACTCCTTCCAAAAGCGTTGAATTAAAGAACGGATTACTTAGTCGATAATAAAATTACAAACGATCAGAAATTTTCCGATCATCTGCCATAAAAGAGCTCTGAGTTACTCGCCCTTGGGTGAGTGTCTTACGATCGTAAAAATGCGCTCCAGACCAGCGAACGCTAGTGGGATGCTGTTTTCCGAGATGTTATAAAACAGGTTCAATTGTGATAGACAAGACTAATGAGTCTTGTGTAAAATTCCGAGGAGATCTGTTGTTGTCCATGGTAGAAATAGCTAGATTGCGTGCCATTGAGCTGGTGCTCGGAATACATGCTTTATCGCTTTGGTTTCGGAGTGAAGTTTCTAAGTTCTGAAGTTCGGTTCCTATGAAGCCTGAAGAGTGGACTTTGTGCAGCTTTGACAGAATTTGTTTTTCACAGATACTCTCGCAGGTAAAGTGACCTTAGTTGACATTGGGGAGGCATTGCCATTCTGCACCCATCTGCTTTACGGCTACGCCGGGATCGACGTCAACACCCATCGTATACGCGCACTCAACGAAGATCTTGATCTGGACTCTGGAAAAGGCCATTTTCGAGCTGCAACGGAGCTGAAAAACAAGTTTCCGGGACTGAAGGTCTTCTTGAGTATCGGTGCTTACTACGATCTGAATGAGGAAAATCATTCGCTAAAGTATCTGTCACTTCTGGAATCTGACGAGACACGAGCAACGTTCATTGAGAGTGCGCGCACCCTGCTGAAGACACACAATTTTGACGGCCTTGACTTGGCCTGGCAGCTGCCACAATCGAAACCGAAACCATTTACTGATAGCATTGTTGATGAAAAGGCAGCTGAACATCGTGAGGGATTTACTTCTTTGGTTCGTGACTTGAAGAAAGC
>NW_026457062.1:0-2094 GCF_943734635.1 Anopheles cruzii | reverse complement strand
TTGGTCAGCTCACGTCGAAAAAATTAATCCAACAAGAACACGGCACACAATACCACAAGTTATTATTCCGGGCACCGGCCACATTTCAGCTGCCGCTGAGGCTCACGTTTCTTTGCCCGACATCAACATTAGGTCCCGGCCGGGACCAGGCGAAGTCTCGACTCCCCACAGGTGGCGCCCTTCCGGTCCGGAGCCACGGTGTGCGGTTGATAAATGAGCCATGTAATTAATGAAAATTACTAAAAATGCACCGCCGGTGGCCGCGCTTGACGCACACGGACTGGGGAAGCGAAATTAAAAGGTAAACACTGTCCCGGGCCACGACGACAACAACAAATAACAATCAGCAGTCAGCATGTCACACCGAGCACACCGAAGTTGGTCGGAAGAAAGAAGAAAGTATTGTCAATAAAAAAAACCCAGAACGGACACAAAACTAGATGCAACCCCTAATGACCAATTCTTGTATTGTCCAACACTCGGCTCCGTCCCGGAGCTGGCGGAGGATAATTTATCGTCCCCGTTCGTGTCGGGTCGATAAGGCTGGGCCACGGCGGGCCAAGAAAGCAAACGGGGACCAAGGATGGCTCCCCACGCACACACACCACAAAGTTGGACCACAAAGTTTTCCTCCCGTTCCGGGCGGGCAAATATTTTATAGACGACTTTTACGATCGACTTTTATTGTTTCGCTTCCGCCGCTGCTCCGCTTACAATGTGTGCGCTTTACAGCGTCAGCGTCTGCGTCGTTGGCAAAAAGCCGTTTCCGCGAGAACCGCACCGCAAGGGAGTGTCAGAAAAGTTGAAGATTTCCTCTGCCGCGAGCATGGAACGGGTCTTCTGGCTCGGAAAACCAACCGCAACTCTGGATCGGATCGATCGATGCTCGATTCCCGATCGATCCCCGGTTCGATGTAGGTCGCGCAGCGTAAAGGCATAAATCTTTCCAGATAAATCATCCAAGAAGCGACCTCACGAAGCGCTTTTCCGTGTGACGTGTGTGTTTACGTTGAACCGTCTCTCGGCTAGGTCCGCCACGTGCGAAACCGGAGGATCGGAGGGCCACCGCCAGGTCGAAGTGTCGATGCCACTTTCGAATGTGTATTCAGCGAGGCGAAAGAGTTCTGTCTTGCTCGGTGCTTCTAACCGACGACCGGTCCCCACCGAAACCCCCATTGCCAAAGCCACAAAGTTTTGATAAATTGATTTTGCTTGGGGTCCTTTCGGTCCTGAACCGCGTCGCGGAACGGCGGAATGGCGGGGAGCCGGGGGCAATAAATCATGCTCAGGATACTGAATTTAATGCTTCGAAAATGAGATTAACACGGGCAGAGCAAACGCAAACGAGTTGGGTGTCCCGAGCGGGCGGGAAAGTAAAATGCTCACTTTTTTGGGCTCTCCGGAGAAGCTTCGGACCGGGACCGGAGGACCGAGGATTAGAGCACCGCCCATCGCCGGGACCTGAGAATTGGGCCAGCTGTGCGCAAATTATCGCTTTTATTTATCTTAAGCAGTCGGGCGTTGTTTACGTTTTTCCACTGCCAACTATCACGCGGGCCAACCTTTGGGCGAAGATTTATGTTTACGGTGTACGGTGCAAGAATTCGTGGATTTGTTCAGCATCGAGCGAAACATATTGCTGCCATGTGCGCTGCCGCTACTCGGAGATGTCCAATTAACGATTGCATCGGGAAGCAATAGAAATGAGAATTTCGAAGCGGTCCTGGCGTTGCGGTTTGCTGAAGCCTCATTTCACGCTCCATACGCTGCCGACGGTACTAAATTTTTCGTTTCCATGCCCGAAATCATAAGACGTGCGTGAAGAGGCGACACCGCGGTGGTTTCCGGTTACAGTTCGCGGCTCCGGTTTGGACCGCCATACTTCTGCCATTCTTTTATGTTGCCGCGTCGTGAGCCGAGCCAATGTCCTTGGTTCTGCAGTGCAGAAGAAATCCCGTGCTCGAAGTCGTCCCGAAGTCGGAAGGTCGAAGAATGTAGCACGGATCGCGTTCCGCTACATATCGATGGCCCGGGAGCCCCGGGAGTACCCGACGGCAAGACCGCGCCCACCAATTACAGGAAACCTAAGTTCCC
>NW_026457061.1:0-2094 GCF_943734635.1 Anopheles cruzii | reverse complement strand
GCTTTCTTCAAGTCACGAACCAAAGAAGTAAATCCCTCACGATGTTCAGCTGCCTTTTCATCAACAATGCTATCAGTAAATGGTTTCGGTTTCGATTGTGGCAGCTGCCAGGCCAAGTCAAGGCCGTCAAAATTGTGTGTCTTCAGCAGGGTGCGCGCACTCTCAATGAACGTTGCTCGTGTCTCGTCAGATTCCAGAAGTGACAGATACTTTAGCGAATGATTTTCCTCATTCAGATCGTAGTAAGCACCGATACTCAAGAAGACCTTCAGTCCCGGAAACTTGTTTTTCAGCTCCGTTGCAGCTCGAAAATGGCCTTTTCCAGAGTCCAGATCAAGATCTTCGTTGAGTGCGCGTATACGATGGGTGTTGACGTCGATCCCGGCGTAGCCGTAAAGCAGATGGGTGCAGAATGGCAATGCCTCCCCAATGTCAACTAAGGTCACTTTACCTGCGAGAGTATCTGTGAAAAACAAATTCTGTCAAAGCTGCACAAAGTCCACTCTTCAGGCTTCATAGGAACCGAACTTCAGAACTTAGAAACTTCACTCCGAAACCAAAGCGATAAAGCATGTATTCCGAGCACCAGCTCAATGGCACGCAATCTAGCTATTTCTACCATGGACAACAACAGATCTCCTCGGAATTTTACACAAGACTCATTAGTCTTGTCTATCACAATTGAACCTGTTTTATAACATCTCGGAAAACAGCATCCCACTAGCGTTCGCTGGTCTGGAGCGCATTTTTACGATCGTAAGACACTCACCCAAGGGCGAGTAACTCAGAGCTCTTTTATGGCAGATGATCGGAAAATTTCTGATCGTTTGTAATTTTATTATCGACTAAGTAATCCGTTCTTTAATTCAACGCTTTTGGAAGGAGTATGTTCACAATTTTATGCTTCATTTCATATGTGAATTTCTTTTCTTCATTACAACAGTATGTTTCTTTCAGCAAATAAAAGCATTGTTTGTAGTTTTAGTAAAAAGCTTTTAATATTAAACCAATCCGTCTCTTCTTGCTTCGACAGTCAAATGGGGCATACAAGAAACTTTGCTACAATAATTAACATTCATTACGCAACAATGTTCTCGTTAATCTCACCTTTGAAACTCACAATCGATTCTTGGCAGCACGCAGAATCGGGAACTTGTCGCCGTAACATACACCACGGAAATCATCCATCGCCAGATCGTTGATAGAAATTCCGCCCAATCCCTTCGCCTTCACGTACGCCGCCTTATTGCCAGCGCTCTCGGGATCCTCATACGACAGCCAGATACCGTGTTCTTCGTTCTCGTCCGGAATACGGAATGCATACGGACCAAAGCGCTTGCTGAAATCGTTTATCTTACGCAGCGGGTAATCGGCACCCTGCATGTTAGCGTTGGTTGGATTAGGCAGCAAGGCGCACACTTCACCGAAGCTATAGTATCCGGGTATTTGCGTGTGAAGCCCAGCCGGTGAAGGACCGTCGGCGCGAATCGGAGGCCTGCCGGTTATGCCCGACTCTTCCGTCAGTTTCCAGCCACGGCCGTAAGTGGCCAAGCCAACGACAATCTTATCCAGCGGAGTTCCAGCCGAATGCCACGCTTTCACCTTGGCCTGCACGTTATTGCCCTCGGCCCGTTCCGATGGTTCATAGATCGGCGCCGTGTAGTCAGCTTCCTTGGGGTTTCGTTCCGGAGTTTGCTGATCGTACGCGGCAATATTGATGTACTCAAAATTATCCTTCAGCAGCGGAATGTTCAGGAAAACTGATTCATTGACATGCGGCAGTTGGGTGAAGCCCACTCGGAACTTATCATGCACGAATGCGTTGTTCAAGTCGCGAACCAGTGCAGTAAATTCCTCACGATGTTCTTCCGCCTTCGGGTCCAGGATGCTGTCACCGGTGAACAGTTTCTTGAAGCCGTGCCACAGTTTGCCCGACAATCCGCGAACGCGTTTCGGCTTCGATTGCGGGAACTGCCAAGCTAGGTCAAGGCCGTCAAAATCGTACGTCTTCAAAAGAGTATACGCACTGTTGATGAACGCTGTTCGTGAGCCAGCTGACTCCAGCAGTGTCAAGTATTTCTCGAACGGTTTTTC
>NW_026457060.1:0-2096 GCF_943734635.1 Anopheles cruzii | reverse complement strand
CGTTTTGTTGGAAAATTTGTTGTCTTTTTAAAAATACCTTCACAATGCCTCTCTTGTAAAAGGCTTAGTTGTTATTGGCGAAAAACTCGAGCAATCCATTTTCACAATCCTTTTTTGATCTCAAGTTTTCACCACTCAGGAAATTTTGTAATGCGCGAAAAAGGTGTCAATCGCTTGGTGCAAGGTCCGGTCTATACGTTGGATGCATTAAAACTTTCCAACCAAGCTCCCGGACATTCTGGCGAGTCCCTAAAGACGTGTGTGACATTTCGTTGTCCTGGTGGAACAGAACTTCTCTTCCATTGGCCAATTCTGGTCGTTTCTGGTCAATTGCCAGTTTCGAACGGTGCAATAATTGACAGTAGAGATCTGAATTTAGTGTTTGGCCACACGAAAGCAACTCATAATAAACGGTTCCTCTCAAGTCCCACCATAAACCCAGTAGAACCTTACTGGCCGTAAGTTCTGGTTTGACCACCCTGTAACCTGCTTCACCACGCTTAGACCACGATCATTTTCACACAGTATTGTCGTATGTATCCCATTTAACATCCCCAGTACCCATCCGTTTACGAAATGTGTCAATTTCATTCCGTTTGGCCAAAATTGCGCAAATGGAAATTCGCGCCATCATGTTTTTAGGTGTAAATATGGTGGTGCCCAAACATTGAGCTTCTTTGTGGATCCAGCTTTGCGCAAATGGCTTAAAACTGTCTGATTGTTAATCTTTAGGTCCTGGCCGATGCTCTGACTACTAACATGCCGACCAACTTTGATTAATTATGTGATTTTGTCAACATTTTCGATTACGTGTCTGCCTGGGTGAAGTGCATCTTTAACATCGAAAATAACTGAAACGGGTCAACGAAACCAAAATTTATCACAACTAGCTGTTAGAGTATCGGCACCATAAACACCATGCAAAATTTCAGCGGCCTATCTTGAATTTTCGCCTTTTTCAAAGAAAAACTGTAAAATGTACCTTATTTTCTCTATGGTGACTTCCATTGTTAACACCCTGTAACTCACAAACGAATAGAACAAACAATAAACAGTGAAAGCATTTTTTTAAGTGTAAAGTATCAGCTTTGAAACGAGCCCAAACTTGAAACTGTACGATCGATACTTCACGAGATATCGATCACTGAAGGCATCTACCGTGAAAATAATGGATTTCTTTTTAGACTACCTAATATTTTCACATATTATTCAAATGTTCAGGAGCTCATCTTCTTTTCGCCATCCACTGTAGTTGTGCCTTTTATATTGACTAATATTTCTGGCTCAATGCACCGATTAATCGGTCTCTAAGCGAAAGTCAGTTCGAACCCTGACAATTGCATCGATTCGAGTGCAAAGCTTTCAGTTGACTAAATTGATCGTTGTGTTTAAAACGGTGAAATAAGACGAAAATGGAATTTTCCAATCCAAAAAGAGAGAAAGCGATAAGCCAAACACCTCACTGGGGCCCCAAAATAAACGTAATAAATTAGATAGCGAAAAGGAAAAAAGACACACAAAACGAGAGAAAGTAAGCGATACTTACTTACGAACACGATAAAACCGAACTAAAACGGTACCAAACAAATACGAAACTCAGTGAATTGAAACCACCTACCGGGGCGAAGCGAAGCAGCGAAACCGAACCTGAAGGGGGCCCGTTGAAGGCGTTACACACCAAAATATGCTTCCCTCCCAATCAGCCTCGCGGGGTCCGAGGGGTAATTAAGAACACACGGGAAGAATAAAACAAACATCGCTGCGCAAGAAAAGGCTGCGTATCCACTTAGCTCGCACCGAAAACGGATCGCGTTGCATAACTGTGCGCCGCGGCGAAGGCACAGGTACAGGTTCGAGTTCCTTCGCGCTCTCGTGAAGTGGAATTCCGTAATACGATTCGCAACCATCGCGAAACGGAAAAAGAAGAAGGAAAGCCGCCTCTTTTCTGACCGACCGCCAAATTCGCAATCAACGCCGCATCCCTCTGCGAAAGGGGTCCGGGGGCGCGTCATATCTTGTTAGCCGTTCTGGCCGCCCGTGTGTGTGTGTGTGTGTGTTTCCGGGTTATGCAGGTCCCCCCGCGTTCACTATCTACC
>NW_026457059.1:0-2097 GCF_943734635.1 Anopheles cruzii | reverse complement strand
CGCACCTCTGGCTCATCGGGGTAGCCCTCGCGTTGGTAGCGCTGGAGACGATCATCCGGAACCTGCAGGTACAGGGCGCACTCTGCTTCGGCATCAACGAAGCTCTTGTAGGTGTAGTAGCCGACACTGGTCTCATCACAAAACACTCCACCGCAGAGCGCAGCGGCCAAGACGATCAACCCAGTCAAATGTTTCATGGTAACGGTAGAAGATGTTTGACGCAAGCAACAGGAACGTATGCTTACTTTAGACACTCGGCTAGCGTATTTATACCACCACTCATATCGGCGATGTTGCTGGGGTTAAAATACGAAAAACATGTACCACGTAGACCTGCCTTTTGCCATAGAGGCGGCACCGACGATTTGGCCTTTTACTTCCACGACGCAACGCGATGTTGTGAAAAATGTATGTCTGCTTATCCAAGCTACCTTCAGCTTACATTGTTTGTTGTTTGCTTTCGCTATCGCCACCATGTGTTTGTTGTGCAACATCTGCGCCACTTTAAGGTGAGGTGCATTACATTTTCTCCTAATAAAACGAATACGCCAAATAGAATTGTTTTATTGCTCTTGGTGTAGGTTTCCCTGAGTGAAATTAGTTATAAACAAATGGTCTGTTTTGGGGGAAGAATTTGGTTGATCCCTCCCCAACCAATATTTCATTCTACCTTCTATGACTTACTCGTTAAATATCGTTAAGTAGCGTAAGCTAAGTGACCAAAAATAAAAACATTTTGATGACAGTCTACCAAATTTAAGTTTCGAACACTTCGATTGTTATAAGTAAATTCAGTAATCCCAAAAGAATAATGTTAGTTTAGGTTTTCAGATCGCTTCATAATGAAAACTAACGGAAGTGAAATGTTTCCGTTTGCTATCCTACCTACCTAAAAGATATCCTACTGTTACCTAAAACCACCGGAGTCACGTACATTTCGTATAAGCTCAACGTGCTAGATAACAACGCGTTGCGTAGAATTATTTTTTTTTTATCTTCGCTGACAGAGCTGAACGTACGTGGCCATGGGTTAGGCCACTTTTCCGGCACACTGAAAGTGTGCCTCATTCACGAGGAAGATATCAATGCTAGCAAAAGGCATGACGGCTCCCCAGCAAGCCCGCCTCTATAGAGCATATAAAAGCTACGGGTAAAGCTACGAAAATCATACAGTTCGAGTTGCACTGTGACAAACGACTGCACTAGTCCATCATGGCCCGTACCCTGTTTGTAATCTCTGCCTTGGCGGTGCTGGTGGGAGCTGTCCAGGTCAATGCGGATGAGCTGCCTCACTACGTCACACAGAAGAGCTTCAACGAGGCACAGGCTGAGTGCGCCGTGTATCTAGGTGTCGCTCAGGATGATCTTCAGCGCTACGTCAACAACGGATACCCGGACGAGGACGTCGTCCGCTGTCTGCTGCGCTGTGTGGCCTTCAACCTGCGCTTCTGGAACCGCACCACCGGACTGCAGGAGTCCCATTTGGCGAGCCTCTTCGTGCCATACCCGAACGACTTCCACAACGTGGAGCGCACGGAGGCGTGCCTGGCCGCTAACCAGTACACCTGCGACGATGACCTCTGCACGCAGGTGTACAAGGCGTTCCAGTGTTACTACCAGAACTACGGTACACTGAGCGAGTGCCCGCAGTTCGTAGTGTCCACCTACCGGGAGGATCTGCAGGTGGCGTACGACGTTTTCGGAATGCTGTACGTTTCCAGCCCCGGTCTCCAGTATCTGGCCGGTGGATGCTTCCCCAAGGACGAGGAGGCGCTGTGCTTCTTCAGAACGTTCAACCTGCGCGAAGGACTGTACGACGATAACAGCGGCTGGAACTTGGAGCGTCTGTACCTCCAGTACAACGAGGACGTGTTCCTGCCAAGCAACGCTCTCACCGTCAGCTGTCTGTCGAACCAGCAGAAGCTTGCCTGTAAAAAGAGCAACTGCCAGCAAGCCTGGGACTCGTTCAAGGCGTGCTTCAGGGAGTCGCAAGCGTTCAGCTACCAGGTCAACCAGGTGTTCGTGGATGCTGCCAAGAACGTTCTCGGACAGCCCGTGTGCTACTGCAACAAGGCAGTGAAGTGTGGAAACCATTAG
>NW_026457058.1:0-2097 GCF_943734635.1 Anopheles cruzii | reverse complement strand
GTTAAATTTAATGCTAAATTAATCTTTTCACTATTGCCCGTACCCGTGGGTTTGCTTGGTGTGGTGTGCTGCGTGGCTCGGGACGTGCGGGCGCGGGGGCTGGAGGAAGCTGTAATGTGAAGTGAGGTGGTGGTGCGGTTCCTGCAGATATTCTACTGATGGAGACACGCAAAAAGGCGCGGTAGATACTAGTTTGGCCGCCATACATGGATTGCTGATTTTCCCATCTATTTTCCCGCACACAGCCACACACACACACACGCGCGCGAGGCATGCTACGATGAAGTGGCGGCTTGGAGGCTTTCGGGTGTGATGACGAAGTAGACGCCTAGCTTAACGTGCAGGATGTGTAGCAGCACCCGATTGGAGCGATCGTTAAATCGAGAGCGGCCCGGAGAAGGAATGGCCTACCTGGCGTCCTGATAGCCTGTTCAGGAGCGTCTTTCGGCCAGACAGCGCAACCTTGGTGTTTGCGTGGCACTTTCCGTAAATCATTCGGATACGCATTAATTATTTTTTAATATTGTAGTATTTTTTCTTTTTAGTATTGGTACTGGAAAGTGGAAAAAAATGGTTTCGTAATTGAACAAATAGAACTACTATTTAGCTGGCACGCATACTTCTGAACATTATTATCTCATATAGACTGTTTCATTATGTCTAAGCACGATTTTAAATGAACGCCAAATATTTAAATTACAAACAAACTCAATTTTTCTTTCTGTATTTAACGCTCTGTTATCTTACTTAACAGTACATTTTTACAAAATTACATTCCGGTTAACCGTATGCCAATGATCGAACTTTTGAACGAACACTACGCATCAGCTTTTGCACAGACTGATTTGAAATCATTTTGGACACTTTCTTCCAATCTTTGGCAAATATTTCAATGGTGTTGGTTGGCTTTACATGTTTTCTCAAGTATGCCTTGGTAAGTGCCCAAAAAGTTTCGATCGGTTTTGTCTGTGGACAATTTGATGGATTCATCTCCTTCGGAACGAACTGGACCCCGTTGGATTGGAACCAGGTAACGTATCCTTGGAGTAATGCACGGATGCTAAATTCGACCAAAATAGTACGGGGTCTTTATATTTTCGAATCATAGGCAGTAGGCGTTGATTCAGACATTCGCGGATGTAAATTACGGATTTCATCGTTTCTGTTGTCACGAACGGTTCGGAATGCATGCCACACTTGCAAATGGCTTGCCAAACCATTACCTTTTTCCGAATTTTTCAGTAAAAATGGATGTATCTGCATCGTCAGCATTCTGGTGATCCAGAACAGTGTAATACTGAGGACCCGGAAGAGTTTTGTAGTCAAATTTGCAATAAGTTTCATCGTCCATGATGACGCAAACTCGTTGGTCATGAAGCAGTTGATCATACAATTTACGGGCCCTAAGTCTAACGGATGCAGCTTGTTTTGCACTCCTTTTCGGTTTTTTCTGCTTCTTGTATGTCTTAAGACCTAATCTTACTTTGGCACGGTGGACGGTACTCGCAGCTGATCCCACCTTTTTAACCACATCTCGGAAGGAGGCACTTTTCTTGCTGGCATAAACACGCATGACTTTTTGGTCCAAATTTTTTTCAACAGGACCCGCTTTCCACCCAGATTTCATTTTATACTGCAAGCTGCTTTATTTTTTAATTTCCTTATTGCGTTTCGAACCGCTCCAATGCTTATTTTTCCTGTTTTGCCAACTGACTCAGTGAAATGTTGGGAATGGTGCACCATTTGTGCAGAATCTGTTTTCCCTTTTCTGGAGAAATGCTTCGCATTTTCACAAAAGTTCAGGAAACCTAGACGTTTTTTAAGTTAAAGTGTAAGTTATGTTTCTTTCGATGTGAAACGCTGATCGAAACGCACGGTTCGGCTGTTAGGACAAGACTAATTTATTTTCTTACATTTTGTTCCTGATTTCCCTATGTCTATGTACCGGTTTATCTTATCTATTGTGAACGAAGGACCCGTTGTTGGTGATCAATGATGTTCTGCCGGATGAACCATGTCGGTACCTGTTGGTGTCGTGTGGTGTACCCGTTGTTGACTCAGAGAACTGGACTGCGCTTGCTGTATCGCCGTTATCAG